>NW_027096024.1:300000-600000 GCF_040115645.1 Euwallacea fornicatus | reverse complement strand
CTCGTTGAGGTGATTACTTTGACACTTTGTTTAACAAATTTGGTCCACATTTGCCAAAGTTATCGAGCTTCAAAGTTTGAAAAGTCACAAAATATGTGTGTTTGAGCACATAAAGTACTACTTTTCTTGGAAATTCAACAAGATGCAATCATGATGTGTTGTGTCATTTTAAAAATCTCGTCGAGCTGATTAATTTGACACTTTGTCTAACAAATTTGGTCTTCATTTGCCGAAGCTATCGAGCTTCAAAGTTGTAAAAGTCACAAAATATGTGTGTTTGAGCACATAAAGTACTACTTTTCTTGGAAATTCAACAAGATGCAATCATGATGTGTTGTGTCATTTTAAAAATCTCGTCGAGCTGATTAATTTGACACTTTGTTTAACAAATTTGGTCTTCATTTGCCGAAGCTATCGAGCTTCAAAGTTTGAAAAGTCACAAAAGTTGTGTGTTTGAGCACATAAAGTACTATTTTTCTTGGAAGTTCAACAAGATGTAGTCATGATGTGTTGTGACATCTTCAAAATCTCGTTGAGGTGATTACTTTGACACTTTGTGTAACAAATTTGGTCCACATTTGCCAAAGTTATCGAGCTTCAAAATTGGAAAAGTCACAAAAGTTGTGTGTTTGAGCACATAAAGTACTATTTTCCTTGGAAATTCAACAAGATGCAATCATGAATTGTTGTGTCATTTTAAAGATCTCGTCGAACTGATTAATTTGACACTTTGGATAACAAATTTGGTCCACATTTGCCAAAGTTATCGAGCTTCAAAATTGGAAAAGTCACAAAAGTTATGTGTTTGAGCACATAAAGTACTATTTTTTTTGGAAATTCAACAAGATGCAATCATGATGTGTTGTGACATATTCAAAATCTCGTCGATCTGATTAATTTGACACTTTGGTTAACAAATTTGGTCCACATTTGCCAAAGTTATCGAGCTTCAAAGTTTGAAATGTCACAAAATATGTGTGTTTGAGCACATAAAGTACTATTTTTCTTGGAAGTTCAACAAGATGTAATCATGGTGTGTTGTGTCATTTTAAAGATCTCGTCGAGCTGATTAATTTGATACTTTGTTTAACAAATTTGGTCTTTATTTGCCGAAGCTATCGAGCTTCAAAGTTTGAAAAGTCACAAAAGTTGTGTGTTTGAGCACATATTGTACTATTTTTCTTGGAAGTTCAACAAGATGCAATCATGATGTGTTGTGTCATTTTAAAGATCTCGTCGAGCTGATTAATTTGACACTTTGGTTAACAAATTTGGTCCACATTTGCCAAAGTTATCGAGCTTCAAAGTTTGAAAAGTCACAAAATATGTGTGTTTGAGCACATAAAGTACTATTTTTCTTGGAAGTTCAACAAGATGTAATCATGGTGTGTTGTGTCATTTTAAAGATCTCGTCGAGCTGATTAATTTGACACTTTGTTTAACAAATTTGGTCTTTATTTGCCGAAGCTATCGAGCTTCAAAGTTTGAAAAGTCACAAAAGTTGTGTGTTTGAGCACATAATGTACTATTTTTCTTGGAAGTTCAACAAGATGCAATCATGATGTGTTGTGTCATTTTAAAAATCTAGTCGAGCTGATTAATTTGACACTTTGGTTAACAAATTTGGTCCACATTTGCCAAAGTTATCGAGCTTCAAAGTTTGAAAAGTCACAAAAGTTGTGTGTTTGAGCACATAAAGTACTATTTTTCTTGGAAGTTCAACAAGATGTAGTCATGATGTGTTGTGACATCTTCAAAATCTCGTTGAGGTGATTACTTTGACACTTTGTGTAACAAATTTGGTCCACATTTGCCAAAGTTATCGAGCTTCAGAGTTTGAAAAGTCACAAAATATGTGTGTTTGAGCACATAAAGTACTATTTTTCTTGGAAGTTCAACAAGATGTAATCATGGTGTGTTGTGTCATTTTAAAGATCTCGTCGAGCTGATTAATTTGACACTTTGTTTAACAAATTTGGTCTTTATTTGCCGAAGCTATCGAGCTTCAAAGTTTGAAAAGTCACAAAAGTTGTGTGTTTGAGCACATAATGTACTATTTTTCTTGGAAATTCAACAAGATGCAATCATGATGTGTTGTGTCATTTTAAAGATCTCGTCGAGCTGATTAATTTGACACTTTGGTTAACAAATTTGGTCCACATTTGCCAAAGTTATCGAGCTTCAAAGTTTGAAAAGTCACAAAATATGTGTGTTTGAGCACATAAAGTACTATTTTTCTTGGAAGTTCAACAAGATGTAATCATGGTGTGCTGTGTCATTTTAAAGATCTCGTCGAGCTGATTAATTTGACACTTTGTTTAACAAATTTGGTCTTTATTTGCCGAAGCTATCGAGCTTCAAAGTTTGAAAAGTCACAAAAGTTGTGTGTTTGAGCACATAATGTACTATTTTTCTTGGAAGTTCAACAAGATGCAATCATGATGTGTTGTGTCATTTTAAAAATCTCGTCGAGCTGATTAATTTGACACTTTGGTTAACAAATTTGGTCCACATTTGCCAAAGTTATCGAGCTTCAAAGTTTGAAAAGTCACAAAATATGTGTGTTTGAGCACATAAAGTACTATTTTTCTTGGAAGTTCAACAAGATGGAATCATGGTGTGTTGTGTCATTTTAAAGATCTCGTCGAGCTGATTAATTTGACACTTTGGTTAACAAATTTGGTCCACATTTGCCAAAGTTATCGAGCTTCAAAGTTTGAAAAGTCACAAAATATGTGTGTTTGAGCACATAAAGTACTATTTTTCTTGGAAGTTCAACAAGATGTAATCATGGTGTGTTATGTCATCTTCATAACCTTGTCGAGCTGATTAATTTGACACTTTGTTTAACAAATTTGGTCCACATTTGCCAAAGTTATCGAGCTTCAAAATTGGAAAAGTCACAAAAGTTATGTGTTTGAGCACATAAAGAACTATTTTTCTTGGAAATTCAACAAGATGCAATCATGAGGTGTTGTGACATATTCAAAATCTCGTCGAGCTGATTAATTTGACACTTTGGTTAACAAATTTGGTCCACATTTGCCAAAGTTATCGAGCTTCAAAGTTTGAAAAGTCACAAAATATGTGTGTTTGAGCACATAAAGTACTATTTTTCTTGGAAGTTCAACAAGATGTAATCATGGTGTGTTGTGTCATTTTAAAGATCTCGTCGAGCTGATTAATTTGATACTTTGTTTAGCAAATTTGGTCTTTATTTGCCGAAGCTATCGAGCTTCAAAGTTTGAAAAGTCACAAAAGTTGTGTGTTTGAGCACATAATGTACTATTTTTCTTGGAAGTTCAACAAGATGCAATCATGATGTGTTGTGTCATTTTAAAGATCTCGTCGAGCTGATTAATTTGACACATTGGTTAACAAATTTGGTCCACATTTGCCAAAGTTATCGAGCTTCAAAGTTTGAAAAGTCACAAAATATGTGTGTTTGAGCACATAAAGTACTATTTTTTTTGGAAATTCAACAAGATGCAATCATGATGTGTTGTGACATATTCAAAATCTCGTCGAGCTGATTAATTTGACACTTTGGTTAACAAATTTGGTCCACATTTGCCAAAGTTATCGAGCTTCAAAGTTTGAAAAGTCACAAAATATGTGTGTTTGAGCACATAAAGTACTATTTTTCTTGGAAGTTCAACAAGATGTAATCATGGTGTGTTGTGTCATTTTAAAGATCTCGTCGAGCTGATTAATTTGATACTTTGTTTAACAAATTTGGTCTTTATTTGCCGAAGCTATCGAGCTTCAAAGTTTGAAAAGTCACAAAAGTTGTGTGTTTGAGCACATATTGTACTATTTTTCTTGGAAGTTCAACAAGATGCAATCATGATGTGTTGTGTCATTTTAAAGATCTCGTCGAGCTGATTAATTTGACACTTTGGTTAACAAATTTGGTCCACATTTGCCAAAGTTATCGAGCTTCAAAGTTTGAAAAGTCACAAAATATGTGTGTTTGAGCACATAAAGTACTATTTTTCTTGGAAGTTCAACAAGATGTAATCATGGTGTGTTGTGTCATTTTAAAGATCTCGTCGAGCTGATTAATTTGACACTTTGTTTAACAAATTTGGTCTTTATTTGCCGAAGCTATCGAGCTTCAAAGTTTGAAAAGTCACAAAAGTTGTGTGTTTGAGCACATAATGTACTATTTTTCTTGGAAGTTCAACAAGATGCAATCATGATGTGTTGTGTCATTTTAAAAATCTAGTCGAGCTGATTAATTTGACACTTTGGTTAACAAATTTGGTCCACATTTGCCAAAGTTATCGAGCTTCAAAGTTTGAAAAGTCACAAAAGTTGTGTGTTTGAGCACATAAAGTACTATTTTTCTTGGAAGTTCAACAAGATGTAGTCATGGTGTGTTGTGTCATTTTAAAGATCTCGTCGAGCTGATTAATTTGACACTTTGTTTAACAAATTTGGTCTTTATTTGCCGAAGCTATCGAGCTTCAAAGTTTGAAAAGTCACAAAAGTTGTGTGTTTGAGCACATAATGTACTATTTTTCTTGGAAATTCAACAAGATGCAATCATGATGTGTTGTGTCATTTTAAAGATCTCGTCGAGCTGATTAATTTGACACTTTGGTTAACAAATTTGGTCCACATTTGCCAAAGTTATCGAGCTTCAAAGTTTGAAAAGTCACAAAATATGTGTGTTTGAGCACATAAAGTACTATTTTTCTTGGAAGTTCAACAAGATGTAATCATGGTGTGCTGTGTCATTTTAAAGATCTCGTCGAGCTGATTAATTTGACACTTTGTTTAACAAATTTGGTCTTTATTTGCCGAAGCTATCGAGCTTCAAAGTTTGAAAAGTCACAAAAGTTGTGTGTTTGAGCACATAATGTACTATTTTTCTTGGAAGTTCAACAAGATGCAATCATGATGTGTTGTGTCATTTTAAAAATCTCGTCGAGCTGATTAATTTGACACTTTGGTTAACAAATTTGGTCCACATTTGCCAAAGTTATCGAGCTTCAAAGTTTGAAAAGTCACAAAATATGTGTGTTTGAGCACATAAAGTACTATTTTTCTTGGAAGTTCAACAAGATGTAATCATGGTGTGTTATGTCATCTTCATAACCTTGTCGAGCTGATTAATTTGACACTTTGTTTAACAAATTTGGTCCACATTTGCCAAAGTTATCGAGCTTCAAAATTGGAAAAGTCACAAAAGTTGTGTGTTTGAGCACATAATGTACTATTTTTCTTGGAAGTTCAACAAGATGCAATGATGATGTGTTGTGACATCTTCAAAATCTCGTTGAGGTGATTACTTTGACACTTTGTTTAACAAATTTGGTCCACATTTGCCAAAGTTATCGAGCTTCAAAGTTTGAAAAGTCACAAAATATGTGTGTTTGAGCACATAAAGTACTACTTTTCTTGGAAATTCAACAAGATGCAATCATGATGTGTTGTGTCATTTTAAAAATCTCGTCGAGCTGATTAATTTGACACTTTGTCTAACAAATTTGGTCTTCATTTGCCGAAGCTATCGAGCTTCAAAGTTTGAAAAGTCACAAAATATGTGTGTTTGAGCACATAAAGTACTACTTTTCTTGGAAATTCAACAAGATGCAATCATGATGTGTTGTGTCATTTTAAAAATCTCGTCGAGCTGATTAATTTGACACTTTGTTTAACAAATTTGGTCTTCATTTGCCGAAGCTATCGAGCTTCAAAGTTTGAAAAGTCACAAAAGTTGTGTGTTTGAGCACATAAAGTACTATTTTTCTTGGAAGTTCAACAAGATGTAGTCATGATGTGTTGTGACATCTTCAAAATCTCGTTGAGGTGATTACTTTGACACTTTGTGTAACAAATTTGGTCCACATTTGCCAAAGTTATCGAGCTTCAAAATTGGAAAAGTCACAAAAGTTGTGTGTTTGAGCACATAAAGTACTATTTTCCTTGGAAATTCAACAAGATGCAATCATGAATTGTTGTGTCATTTTAAAGATCTCGTCGAACTGATTAATTTGACACTTTGGATAACAAATTTGGTCCACATTTGCCAAAGTTATCGAGCTTCAAAATTGGAAAAGTCACAAAAGTTATGTGTTTGAGCACATAAAGTACTATTTTTTTTGGAAATTCAACAAGATGCAATCATGATGTGTTGTGACATATTCAAAATCTCGTCGAGCTGATTAATTTGACACTTTGGTTAACAAATTTGGTCCACATTTGCCAAAGTTATCGAGCTTCAAAGTTTGAAAAGTCACAAAATATGTGTGTTTGAGCACATAAAGTACTATTTTTCTTGGAAGTTCAACAAGATGTAATCATGGTGTGTTGTGTCATTTTAAAGATCTCGTCGAGCTGATTAATTTGATACTTTGTTTAACAAATTTGGTCTTTATTTGCCGAAGCTATCGAGCTTCAAAGTTTGAAAAGTCACAAAAGTTGTGTGTTTGAGCACATATTGTACTATTTTTCTTGGAAGTTCAACAAGATGCAATCATGATGTGTTGTGTCATTTTAAAGATCTCGTCGAGCTGATTAATTTGACACTTTGGTTAACAAATTTGGTCCACATTTGCCAAAGTTATCGAGCTTCAAAGTTTGAAAAGTCACAAAATATGTGTGTTTGAGCACATAAAGTACTATTTTTCTTGGAAGTTCAACAAGATGTAATCATGGTGTGTTGTGTCATTTTAAAGATCTCGTCGAGCTGATTAATTTGACACTTTGTTTAACAAATTTGGTCTTTATTTGCCGAAGCTATCGAGCTTCAAAGTTTGAAAAGTCACAAAAGTTGTGTGTTTGAGCACATAATGTACTATTTTTCTTGGAAGTTCAACAAGATGCAATCATGATGTGTTGTGTCATTTTAAAAATCTAGTCGAGCTGATTAATTTGACACTTTGGTTAACAAATTTGGTCCACATTTGCCAAAGTTATCGAGCTTCAAAGTTTGAAAAGTCACAAAAGTTGTGTGTTTGAGCACATAAAGTACTATTTTTCTTGGAAGTTCAACAAGATGTAGTCATGATGTGTTGTGACATCTTCAAAATCTCGTTGAGGTGATTACTTTGACACTTTGTGTAACAAATTTGGTCCACATTTGCCAAAGTTATCGAGCTTCAGAGTTTGAAAAGTCACAAAATATGTGTGTTTGAGCACATAAAGTACTATTTTTCTTGGAAGTTCAACAAGATGTAATCATGGTGTGTTGTGTCATTTTAAAGATCTCGTCGAGCTGATTAATTTGATACTTTGTTTAACAAATTTGGTCTTTATTTGCCGAAGCTATCGAGCTTCAAAGTTTGAAAAGTCACAAAAGTTGTGTGTTTGAGCACATATTGTACTATTTTTCTTGGAAGTTCAACAAGATGCAATCATGATGTGTTGTGTCATTTTAAAGATCTCGTCGAGCTGATTAATTTGACACTTTGGTTAACAAATTTGGTCCACATTTGCCAAAGTTATCGAGCTTCAAAGTTTGAAAAGTCACAAAATATGTGTGTTTGAGCACATAAAGTACTATTTTTCTTGGAAGTTCAACAAGATGTAATCATGGTGTGTTGTGTCATTTTAAAGATCTCGTCGAGCTGATTAATTTGACACTTTGGTTAACAAATTTGGTCCACATTTGCCAAAGTTATCGAGCTTCAAAGTTTGAAAAGTCACAAAATATGTGTGTTTGAGCACATAAAGTACTATTTTTCTTGGAAGTTCAACAAGATGCAATCATGATGTGTTGTGTCATTTTAAAAATCTCGTCGAGCTGATTAATTTGACACTTTGTTTAACAAATTTGGTCTTCATTTGCCGAAGCTATCGAGCTTCAAAGTTTGAAAAGTCACAAAAGTTGTGTGTTTGAGCACATAAAGTACTATTTTTCTTGGAAGTTCAACAAGATGTAGTCATGATGTGTTGTGACATCTTCAAAATCTCGTTGAGGTGATTACTTTGACACTTTGTGTAACAAATTTGGTCCACATTTGCCAAAGTTATCGAGCTTCAAAATTGGAAAAGTCACAAAAGTTGTGTGTTTGAGCACATAAAGTACTATTTTCCTTGGAAATTCAACAAGATGCAATCATGAATTGTTGTGTCATTTTAAAGATCTCGTCGAACTGATTAATTTGACACTTTGGATAACAAATTTGGTCCACATTTGCCAAAGTTATCGAGCTTCAAAATTGGAAAAGTCACAAAAGTTATGTGTTTGAGCACATAAAGTACTATTTTTTTTGGAAATTCAACAAGATGCAATCATGATGTGTTGTGACATATTCAAAATCTCGTCGAGCTGATTAATTTGACACTTTGGTTAACAAATTTGGTCCACATTTGCCAAAGTTATCGAGCTTCAAAGTTTGAAAAGTCACAAAATATGTGTGTTTGAGCACATAAAGTACTATTTTTCTTGGAAGTTCAACAAGATGTAATCATGGTGTGTTGTGTCATTTTAAAGATCTCGTCGAGCTGATTAATTTGATACTTTGTTTAACAAATTTGGTCTTTATTTGCCGAAGCTATCGAGCTTCAAAGTTTGAAAAGTCACAAAAGTTGTGTGTTTGAGCACATATTGTACTATTTTTCTTGGAAGTTCAACAAGATGCAATCATGATGTGTTGTGTCATTTTAAAGATCTCGTCGAGCTGATTAATTTGACACTTTGGTTAACAAATTTGGTCCACATTTGCCAAAGTTATCGAGCTTCAAAGTTTGAAAAGTCACAAAATATGTGTGTTTGAGCACATAAAGTACTATTTTTCTTGGAAGTTCAACAAGATGTAATCATGGTGTGTTGTGTCATTTTAAAGATCTCGTCGAGCTGATTAATTTGACACTTTGTTTAACAAATTTGGTCTTTATTTGCCGAAGCTATCGAGCTTCAAAGTTTGAAAAGTCACAAAAGTTGTGTGTTTGAGCACATAATGTACTATTTTTCTTGGAAGTTCAACAAGATGCAATCATGATGTGTTGTGTCATTTTAAAAATCTAGTCGAGCTGATTAATTTGACACTTTGGTTAACAAATTTGGTCCACATTTGCCAAAGTTATCGAGCTTCAAAGTTTGAAAAGTCACAAAAGTTGTGTGTTTGAGCACATAAAGTACTATTTTTCTTGGAAGTTCAACAAGATGTAGTCATGATGTGTTGTGACATCTTCAAAATCTCGTTGAGGTGATTACTTTGACACTTTGTGTAACAAATTTGGTCCACATTTGCCAAAGTTATCGAGCTTCAGAGTTTGAAAAGTCACAAAATATGTGTGTTTGAGCACATAAAGTACTATTTTTCTTGGAAGTTCAACAAGATGTAATCATGGTGTGTTGTGTCATTTTAAAGATCTCGTCGAGCTGATTAATTTGATACTTTGTTTAACAAATTTGGTCTTTATTTGCCGAAGCTATCGAGCTTCAAAGTTTGAAAAGTCACAAAAGTTGTGTGTTTGAGCACATATTGTACTATTTTTCTTGGAAGTTCAACAAGATGCAATCATGATGTGTTGTGTCATTTTAAAGATCTCGTCGAGCTGATTAATTTGACACTTTGGTTAACAAATTTGGTCCACATTTGCCAAAGTTATCGAGCTTCAAAGTTTGAAAAGTCACAAAATATGTGTGTTTGAGCACATAAAGTACTATTTTTCTTGGAAGTTCAACAAGATGTAATCATGGTGTGTTGTGTCATTTTAAAGATCTCGTCGAGCTGATTAATTTGACACTTTGGTTAACAAATTTGGTCCACATTTGCCAAAGTTATCGAGCTTCAAAGTTTGAAAAGTCACAAAATATGTGTGTTTGAGCACATAAAGTACTATTTTTCTTGGAAGTTCAACAAGATGTAATCATGGTGTGTTGTGTCATTTTAAAGATCTCGTCGAGCTGATTAATTTGACACTTTGTTTAACAAATTTGGTCTTTATTTGCCGAAGCTATCGAGCTTCAAAGTTTGAAAAGTCACAAAAGTTGTGTGTTTGAGCACATAATGTACTATTTTTCTTGGAAGTTCAACAAGATGCAATCATGATGTGTTGTGTCATTTTAAAAATCTAGTCGAGCTGATTAATTTGACACTTTGGTTAACAAATTTGGTCCACATTTGCCAAAGTTATCGAGCTTCAAAGTTTGAAAAGTCACAAAAGTTGTGTGTTTGAGCACATAAAGTACTATTTTTCTTGGAAGTTCAACAAGATGTAATCATGGTGTGTTGTGTCATTTTAAAGATCTCGTCGAGCTGATTAATTTGACACTTTGTTTAACAAATTTGGTCTTTATTTGCCGAAGCTATCGAGCTTCAAAGTTTGAAAAGTCACAAAAGTTGTGTGTTTGAGCACATAATGTACTATTTTTCTTGGAAGTTCAACAAGATGCAATCATGATGTGTTGTGTCATTTTAAAAATTTAGTCGAGCTGATTAATTTGACAATTTGTTTAACAAATTTGGTCCACATTTGCCAAAGTTATCGTGCTTCAAAATTGGAAAAGTCACAAAAGTTGTGTGTTTGAGCACATAAAGTACTATTTTCCTTGGAAATTCAACAAGATGCAATCATGAATTGTTGTGTCATTTTAAAGATCTCGTCGAACTGATTAATTTGACACTTTGGATAACAAATTTGGTCCACATTTGCCAAAGTTATCGAGCTTCAAAATTGGAAAAGTCACAAAAGTTATGTGTTTGAGCACATAAAGAACTATTTTTCTTGGAAATTCAACAAGATGCAATCATGAGGTGTTGTGACATATTCAAAATCTCGTCGAGCTGATTAATTTGACACTTTGGTTAACAAATTTGGTCCACATTTGCCAAAGTTATCGAGCTTCAAAATTGGAAAAGTCACAAAAGTTGTGTGTTTGAGCACATAATGTACTATTTTTCTTGGAAGTTCAACAAGGTGCAATGATGATGTGTTGTGTCATTTTAAAGATCTCGTCGAGCTGATTAATTTGACACTTTGGTTAACAAATTTGGTCCACATTTGCCAAAGTTATCGAGCTTCAAAGTTTGAAAAGTCACAAAATATGTGTTTGAGCACATAAAGTACTATTTTTCTTGGAAGTTCAACAAGATGTAGTCATGATGTGTTGTGACATCTTCAAAATCTCGTTTAGGTGATTACTTTGACACTATGTTTAAGAAATTTGGTCCACATTTGCCGAAGTTATCGAGCTTCAAAGTTTGAAAAGTCAAAAAATATGTGTGTTTGAGCACATAAAGTACTATTTTTCTTGGAAATTCAACAAGATGCAATCATGATGTGTTGTGACATATTCAAAATCTCGTCGAGCTGATTAATTTGACACTTTGTTTAACAAATTTGGTCCACATTTGCCGAAGCTATCGAGCTTCAAAGTTTGAAAAGTCACAAAAGTTGTGTGTTTGAGCACATAAAGTACTATTTTTCTTGGAAGTTCAACAAGATGTAGTCATGATGTGTTGTGACATCTTCAAAATCTCGTTGAGGTGATTACTTTGACACTTTGTGTAACAAATTTGGTCCACATTTGCCAAAGTTATCGAGCTTCAAAATTGGAAAAGTCACAAAAGTTGTGTGTTTGAGCACATAAAGTACTATTTTCCTTGGAAATTCAACAAGATGCAATCATGAATTGTTGTGTCATTTTAAAGATCTCGTCGAACTGATTAATTTGACACTTTGGATAACAAATTTGGTCCACATTTGCCAAAGTTATCGAGCTTCAAAATTGGAAAAGTCACAAAAGTTATGTGTTTGAGCACATAAAGTACTATTTTTTTTGGAAATTCAACAAGATGCAATCATGATGTGTTGTGACATATTCAAAATCTCGTCGAGCTGATTAATTTGACACTTTGGTTAACAAATTTGGTCCACATTTGCCAAAGTTATCGAGCTTCAAAGTTTGAAAAGTCACAAAATATGTGTGTTTGAGCACATAAAGTACTATTTTTCTTGGAAGTTCAACAAGATGTAATCATGGTGTGTTGTGTCATTTTAAAGATCTCGTCGAGCTGATTAATTTGATACTTTGTTTAACAAATTTGGTCTTTATTTGCCGAAGCTATCGAGCTTCAAAGTTTGAAAAGTCACAAAAGTTGTGTGTTTGAGCACATATTGTACTATTTTTCTTGGAAGTTCAACAAGATGCAATCATGATGTGTTGTGTCATTTTAAAGATCTCGTCGAGCTGATTAATTTGACACTTTGGTTAACAAATTTGGTCCACATTTGCCAAAGTTATCGAGCTTCAAAGTTTGAAAAGTCACAAAATATGTGTGTTTGAGCACATAAAGTACTATTTTTCTTGGAAGTTCAACAAGATGTAATCATGGTGTGTTGTGTCATTTTAAAGATCTCGTCGAGCTGATTAATTTGACACTTTGTTTAACAAATTTGGTCTTTATTTGCCGAAGCTATCGAGCTTCAAAGTTTGAAAAGTCACAAAAGTTGTGTGTTTGAGCACATAATGTACTATTTTTCTTGGAAGTTCAACAAGATGCAATCATGATGTGTTGTGTCATTTTAAAAATCTAGTCGAGCTGATTAATTTGACACTTTGGTTAACAAATTTGGTCCACATTTGCCAAAGTTATCGAGCTTCAAAGTTTGAAAAGTCACAAAAGTTGTGTGTTTGAGCACATAAAGTACTATTTTTCTTGGAAGTTCAACAAGATGTAGTCATGATGTGTTGTGACATCTTCAAAATCTCGTTGAGGTGATTACTTTGACACTTTGTGTAACAAATTTGGTCCACATTTGCCAAAGTTATCGAGCTTCAGAGTTTGAAAAGTCACAAAATATGTGTGTTTGAGCACATAAAGTACTATTTTTCTTGGAAGTTCAACAAGATGTAATCATGGTGTGTTGTGTCATTTTAAAGATCTCGTCGAGCTGATTAATTTGATACTTTGTTTAACAAATTTGGTCTTTATTTGCCGAAGCTATCGAGCTTCAAAGTTTGAAAAGTCACAAAAGTTGTGTGTTTGAGCACATATTGTACTATTTTTCTTGGAAGTTCAACAAGATGCAATCATGATGTGTTGTG
Source organism: Euwallacea fornicatus (assembly GCF_040115645.1). Lineage (NCBI taxonomy): Eukaryota > Metazoa > Arthropoda > Insecta > Coleoptera > Curculionidae > Euwallacea > Euwallacea fornicatus. The sequence goes on along the minus strand of NW_027096024.1, from coordinate 586,991 downwards.
TCATTTTAAAGATCTCGTCGAGCTGATTAATTTGACACTTTGGTTAACAAATTTGGTCCACATTTGCCAAAGTTATCGAGCTTCAAAGTTTGAAAAGTCACAAAATATGTGTGTTTGAGCACATAAAGTACTATTTTTCTTGGAAGTTCAACAAGATGTAATCATGGTGTGTTGTGTCATTTTAAAGATCTCGTCGAGCTGATTAATTTGACACTTTGGTTAACAAATTTGGTCCACATTTGCCAAAGTTATCGAGCTTCAAAGTTTGAAAAGTCACAAAATATGTGTGTTTGAGCACATAAAGTACTATTTTTCTTGGAAGTTCAACAAGATGTAATCATGGTGTGTTGTGTCATTTTAAAGATCTCGTCGAGCTGATTAATTTGACACTTTGTTTAACAAATTTGGTCTTTATTTGCCGAAGCTATCGAGCTTCAAAGTTTGAAAAGTCACAAAAGTTGTGTGTTTGAGCACATAATGTACTATTTTTCTTGGAAGTTCAACAAGATGCAATCATGATGTGTTGTGTCATTTTAAAAATCTAGTCGAGCTGATTAATTTGACACTTTGGTTAACAAATTTGGTCCACATTTGCCAAAGTTATCGAGCTTCAAAGTTTGAAAAGTCACAAAAGTTGTGTGTTTGAGCACATAAAGTACTATTTTTCTTGGAAGTTCAACAAGATGTAATCATGGTGTGTTGTGTCATTTTAAAGATCTCGTCGAGCTGATTAATTTGACACTTTGTTTAACAAATTTGGTCTTTATTTGCCGAAGCTATCGAGCTTCAAAGTTTGAAAAGTCACAAAAGTTGTGTGTTTGAGCACATAATGTACTATTTTTCTTGGAAGTTCAACAAGATGCAATCATGATGTGTTGTGTCATTTTAAAAATTTAGTCGAGCTGATTAATTTGACAATTTGTTTAACAAATTTGGTCCACATTTGCCAAAGTTATCGTGCTTCAAAATTGGAAAAGTCACAAAAGTTGTGTGTTTGAGCACATAAAGTACTATTTTCCTTGGAAATTCAACAAGATGCAATCATGAATTGTTGTGTCATTTTAAAGATCTCGTCGAACTGATTAATTTGACACTTTGGATAACAAATTTGGTCCACATTTGCCAAAGTTATCGAGCTTCAAAATTGGAAAAGTCACAAAAGTTATGTGTTTGAGCACATAAAGAACTATTTTTCTTGGAAATTCAACAAGATGCAATCATGAGGTGTTGTGACATATTCAAAATCTCGTCGAGCTGATTAATTTGACACTTTGGTTAACAAATTTGGTCCACATTTGCCAAAGTTATCGAGCTTCAAAGTTTGAAAAGTCACAAAATATGTGTGTTTGAGCACATAAAGTACTATTTTTCTTGGAAGTTCAACAAGATGTAATCATGGTGTGTTGTGTCATTTTAAAGATCTCGTCGAGCTGATTAATTTGATACTTTGTTTAACAAATTTGGTCTTTATTTGCCGAAGCTATCGAGCTTCAAAGTTTGAAAAGTCACAAAAGTTGTGTGTTTGAGCACATAATGTACTATTTTTCTTGGAAGTTCAACAAGATGCAATCATGATGTGTTGTGTCATTTTAAAGATCTCGTCGAGCTGATTAATTTGACACTTTGGTTAACAAATTTGGTCCACATTTGCCAAAGTTATCGAGCTTCAAAGTTTGAAAAGTCACAAAATATGTGTGTTTGAGCACATAAAGTACTATTTTTCTTGGAAGTTCAACAAGATGTAATCATGGTGTGTTGTGTCATTTTAAAGATCTCGTCGAGCTGATTAATTTGACACTTTGTTTAACAAATTTTGTCTTTATTTGCCGAAGCTATCGAGCTTCAAAGTTTGAAAAGTCACAAAATATGTGTGTTTGAGCACATAAAGTACTACTTTTCTTGGAAATTCAACAAGATGCAATCATGATGTGTTGTGTCATTTTAAAAATCTCGTCGAGCTGATTAATTTGACACTTTGTTTAACAAATTTGGTCTTCATTTGCCGAAGCTATCGAGCTTCAAAGTTTGAAAAGTCACAAAAGTTGTGTGTTTGAGCACATAAAGTACTATTTTTCTTGGAAGTTCAACAAGATGTAGTCATGATGTGTTGTGACATCTTCAAAATCTCGTTGAGGTGATTACTTTGACACTTTGTGTAACAAATTTGGTCCACATTTGCCAAAGTTATCGAGCTTCAAAATTGGAAAAGTCACAAAAGTTGTGTGTTTGAGCACATAAAGTACTATTTTCCTTGGAAATTCAACAAGATGTAATCATGGTGTGTTGTGTCATTTTAAAGATCTCGTCGAACTGATTAATTTGACACTTTGGATAACAAATTTGGTCCACATTTGCCAAAGTTATCGAGCTTCAAAATTGGAAAAGTCACAAAAGTTATGTGTTTGAGCACATAAAGTACTATTTTTTTTGGAAATTCAACAAGATGCAATCATGATGTGTTGTGACATATTCAAAATCTCGTCGAGCTGATTAATTTGACACTTTGGTTAACAAATTTGGTCCACATTTGCCAAAGTTATCGAGCTTCAAAGTTTGAAAAGTCACAAAATATGTGTGTTTGAGCACATAAAGTACTATTTTTCTTGGAAGTTCAACAAGATGTAATCATGGTGTGTTGTGTCATTTTAAAGATCTCGTCGAGCTGATTAATTTGATACTTTGTTTAACAAATTTGGTCTTTATTTGCCGAAGCTATCGAGCTTCAAAGTTTGAAAAGTCACAAAAGTTGTGTGTTTGAGCACATATTGTACTATTTTTCTTGGAAGTTCAACAAGATGCAATCATGATGTTTTGTGTCATTTTAAAGATCTCGTCGAGCTGATTAATTTGACACTTTGGTTAACAAATTTGGTCCACATTTGCCAAAGTTATCGAGCTTCAAAGTTTGAAAAGTCACAAAATATGTGTGTTTGAGCACATAAAGTACTATTTTTCTTGGAAGTTCAACAAGATGTAATCATGGTGTGTTGTGTCATTTTAAAGATCTCGTCGAGCTGATTAATTTGACACTTTGTTTAACAAATTTGGTCTTTATTTGCCGAAGCTATCGAGCTTCAAAGTTTGAAAAGTCACAAAAGTTGTGTGTTTGAGCACATAATGTACTATTTTTCTTGGAAGTTCAACAAGATGCAATCATGATGTGTTGTGTCATTTTAAAAATCTAGTCGAGCTGATTAATTTGACACTTTGGTTAACAAATTTGGTCCACATTTGCCAAAGTTATCGAGCTTCAAAGTTTGAAAAGTCACAAAAGTTGTGTGTTTGAGCACATAAAGTACTATTTTTCTTGGAAGTTCAACAAGATGTAGTCATGGTGTGTTGTGTCATTTTAAAGATCTCGTCGAGCTGATTAATTTGACACTTTGTTTAACAAATTTGGTCTTTATTTGCCGAAGCTATCGAGCTTCAAAGTTTGAAAAGTCACAAAAGTTGTGTGTTTGAGCACATAATGTACTATTTTTCTTGGAAGTTCAACAAGATGCAATCATGATGTGTTGTGTCATTTTAAAAATCTCGTCGAGCTGATTAATTTGACACTTTGGTTAACAAATTTGGTCCACATTTGCCAAAGTTATCGAGCTTCAAAGTTTGAAAAGTCACAAAATATGTGTGTTTGAGCACATAAAGTACTATTTTTCTTGGAAGTTCAACAAGATGTAATCATGGTGTGTTATGTCATCTTCATAACCTTGTCGAGCTGATTAATTTGACACTTTGTTTAACAAATTTGGTCCACATTTGCCAAAGTTATCGAGCTTCAAAATTGGAAAAGTCACAAAAGTTGTGTGTTTGAGCACATAATGTACTATTTTTCTTGGAATTTCAACAAGATGCAATGATGATGTGTTGTGACATCTTCAAAATCTCGTTGAGGTGATTACTTTGACACTTTGTTTAACAAATTTGGTCCACATTTGCCAAAGTTATCGAGCTTCAAAGTTTGAAAAGTCACAAAATATGTGTGTTTGAGCACATAAAGTACTACTTTTCTTGGAAATTCAACAAGATGCAATCATGATGTGTTGTGTCATTTTAAAAATCTCGTCGAGCTGATTAATTTGACACTTTGTCTAACAAATTTGGTCCACATTTGCCAAAGTTATCGAGCTTCAAAATTGGAAAAGTCACAAAAGTTGTGTGTTTGAGCACATAAAGTACTATTTTTCTTGGAAATTCAACAAGATGCAATCATGAGTTGTTGTGTCATTTTAAAGATCTCGTCGAACTGATTAATTTGACACTTTGGATAACAAATTTGGTCCACATTTGCCAAAGTTATCGAGCTTCAAAATTGGAAAAGTCACAAAAGTTGTGTGTTTGAGCACATAAAGTACTATTTTTCTTGGAAATGCAACAAGATGCAATCATGATGTGTTGTGACATATTCAAAATCTCGTCGAGCTGATTAATTTGACACTTTGGTTAACAAATTTGGTCCACATTTGCCAAAGTTATCGAGCTTCAAAGTTTGAAAAGTCACAAAATATGTGTGTTTGAGCACATAAAGTACTATTTTTCTTGGAAGTTCAACAAGATGTAATCATGGTGTGTTGTGTCATTTTAAAGATCTCGTCGAGCTGATTAATTTGACACTTTGGTTAACAAATTTGGTCCACATTTGCCAAAGTTATCGAGCTTCAAAGTTTGAAAAGTAACAAAATATGTGTGTTTGAGCACATAAAGTACTATTTTTCTTGGAAGTTCAACAAGATGTAATCATGGTGTGTTGTGACATCTTCATAACCTTGTCGAGCTGATTAATTTGACAATTTGTTTAACAAATTTGGTCCACATTTGCCAAAGTTATCGAGCTTCAAAATTGGAAAAGTCACAAAAGTTATGTGTTTGAGCACATAAAGAACTATTTTTCTTGGAAATTCAACAAGATGCAATCATGAGGTGTTGTGACATATTCAAAATCTCGTCGAGCTGATTAATTTGACACTTTGGTTAACAAATTTGGTCCACATTTGCCAAAGTTATCGAGCTTCAAAGTTTGAAAAGTCACAAAATATGTGTGTTTGAGCACATAAAGTACTATTTTTCTTGGAAGTTCAACAAGATGTAATCATGGTGTGTTGTGTCATTTTAAAGATCTCGTCGAGCTGATTAATTTGATACTTTGTTTAACAAATTTGGTCTTTATTTGCCGAAGCTATCGAGCTTCAAAGTTTGAAAAGTCACAAAAGTTGTGTGTTTGAGCACATAATGTACTATTTTTCTTGGAAGTTCAACAAGATGCAATCATGATGTGTTGTGTCATTTTAAAGATCTCGTCGAGCTGATTAATTTGACACTTTGGTTAACAAATTTGGTCCACATTTGCCAAAGTTATCGAGCTTCAAAGTTTGAAAAGTCACAAAATATGTGTGTTTGAGCACATAAAGTACTATTTTTCTTGGAAGTTCAACAAGATGTAATCATGGTGTGTTGTGTCATTTTAAAGATCTCGTCGAGCTGATTAATTTGACACTTTGTTTAACAAATTTGGTCTTTATTTGCCGAAGCTATCGAGCTTCAAAGTTTGAAAAGTCACAAAATATGTGTGTTTGAGCACATAAAGTACTACTTTTCTTGGAAATTCAACAAGATGCAATCATGATGTGTTGTGTCATTTTAAAAATCTCGTCGAGCTGATTAATTTGACACTTTGTTTAACAAATTTGGTCTTCATTTGCCGAAGCTATCGAGCTTCAAAGTTTGAAAAGTCACAAAAGTTGTGTGTTTGAGCACATAAAGTACTATTTTTCTTGGAAGTTCAACAAGATGTAGTCATGATGTGTTGTGACATCTTCAAAATCTCGTTGAGGTGATTACTTTGACACTTTGTGTAACAAATTTGGTCCACATTTGCCAAAGTTATCGAGCTTCAAAATTGGAAAAGTCACAAAAGTTGTGTGTTTGAGCACATAAAGTACTATTTTCCTTGGAAATTCAACAAGATGCAATCATGAATTGTTGTGTCATTTTAAAGATCTCGTCGAACTGATTAATTTGACACTTTGGATAACAAATTTGGTCCACATTTGCCAAAGTTATCGAGCTTCAAAATTGGAAAAGTCACAAAAGTTATGTGTTTGAGCACATAAAGTACTATTTTTTTTGGAAATTCAACAAGATGCAATCATGATGTGTTGTGACATATTCAAAATCTCGTCGAGCTGATTAATTTGACACTTTGGTTAACAAATTTGGTCCACATTTGCCAAAGTTATCGAGCTTCAAAGTTTGAAAAGTCACAAAATATGTGTGTTTGAGCACATAAAGTACTATTTTTCTTGGAAGTTCAACAAGATGTAATCATGGTGTGTTGTGTCATTTTAAAGATCTCGTCGAGCTGATTAATTTGATACTTTGTTTAACAAATTTGGTCTTTATTTGCCGAAGCTATCGAGCTTCAAAGTTTGAAAAGTCACAAAAGTTGTGTGTTTGAGCACATAATGTACTATTTTTCTTGGAAGTTCAACAAGATGCAATCATGATGTGTTGTGTCATTTTAAAGATCTCGTCGAGCTGATTAATTTGACACTTTGGTTAACAAATTTGGTCCACATTTGCCAAAGTTATCGAGCTTCAAAGTTTGAAAAGTCACAAAATATGTGTGTTTGAGCACATAAAGTACTATTTTTCTTGGAAGTTCAACAAGATGTAATCATGGTGTGTTGTGTCATTTTAAAGATCTCGTCGAGCTGATTAATTTGACACTTTGTTTAACAAATTTGGTCTTTATTTGCCGAAGCTATCGAGCTTCAAAGTTTGAAAAGTCACAAAAGTTGTGTGTTTGAGCACATAATGTACTATTTTTCTTGGAAGTTCAACAAGATGCAATCATGATGTGTTGTGTCATTTTAAAAATCTAGTCGAGCTGATTAATTTGACACTTTGGTTAACAAATTTGGTCCACATTTGCCAAAGTTATCGAGCTTCAAAGTTTGAAAAGTCACAAAATATGTGTGTTTGAGCACATAAAGTACTATTTTTCTTGGAAGTTCAACAAGATGTAATCATGGTGTGTTGTGTCATTTTAAAGATCTCGTCGAGCTGACTAATTTGACACTTTGGTTAACAAATTTGGTCCACATTTGCCAAAGTTATCGAGCTTCAAAATTTGAAAAGTCACAAAATATGTGTGTTTGAGCACATAAAGTACTATTTTTCTTGGAAATTCAACAAGATGCAATCATGAATTGTTGTGTCATTTTAAAGATCTCGTCGAGCTGATTAATTTGACACTTTGGTTAACAAATTTGGTCCACATTTGTCAAAGTAATCGAGCTTCAAAATTGGAAAAGTCACAAAAGTTGTGTGTTTGAGCACATAAAGTACTATTTTTCGTGGAAGTTCAACAAGATGTAATCATGGTGTGTTATGTCATCTTCATAACCTTGTCGAGCTGATTAATTTGACACTTTGTTTAACAAATTTGGTCCACATTTGCCAAAGTTATCGAGCTTCAAAATTGGAAAAGTCACAAAAGTTGTGTGTTTGAGCACATAATGTACTATTTTTCTTGGAAGTTCAACAAGATGCAATGATGATGTGTTGTGACATCTTCAAAATCTCGTTGAGGTGATTACTTTGACACTTTGTTTAACAAATTTGGTCCACATTTGCCAAAGTTATCGAGCTTCAGAGTTTGAAAAGTCACAAAATATGTGTGTTTGAGCACATAAAGTACTATTTTTCTTGGAAGTTCAATAAGATGTAATCATGGTGTGTTATGTCATCTTCATAACCTTGTCGAGCTGATTAATTTGACACTTTGTTTAACAAATTTGGTCCACATTTGCCAAAGTTATCGAGCTTCAAAATTGGAAAAGTCACAAAAGTTGTGTGTTTGAGCACATAATGTACTATTTTTCTTGGAAGTTCAACAAGATGCAATGATGATGTGTTGTGACATCTTCAAAATCTCGTTGAGGTGATTACTTTGACACTTTGTTTAACAAATTTGGTCCACATTTGCCAAAGTTATCGAGCTTCAGAGTTTGAAAAGTCACAAAATATGTGTGTTTGAGCACATAAAGTACTATTTTTCTTGGAAGTTCAACAAGATGTAATCATGGTGTGTTGTGACATCTTCATAACCTTGTCGAGCTGATTAATTTGACACTTTGTTTAACAAATTTGGTCCACATTTGCCAAAGTTATCGAGCTTCAAAATTGGAAAAGTCACAAAAGTTGTGTGTTTGAGCACATAAAGTACTATTTTTCTTGGAAATTCAACAAGATGCAATCATGAATTGTTGTGTCATTTTAAAGATCTCGTCGAACTGATTAATTTGACACTTTGGATAACAAATTTGGTCCACATTTGCCAAAGTTATCGAGCTTCAAAATTGGAAAAGTCACAAAAGTTATGTGTTTGAGCACATAAAGTACTATTTTTCTTGGAAGTTCAACAAGATGTAATCATGGTGTGTTGTGTCATTTTAAAAATCTCGTCGAGCTGATTAATTTGACACTTTGGTTAACAAATTTGGTCCACATTTGCCAAAGTTATCGAGCTTCAAAATTGGAAAAGTCACAAAAGTTGTGTGTTTGAGCACATAAAGTACTATTTTTCTTGGAAATGCAACAAGATGCAATCATGATGTGTTGTGACATATTCAAAATCTCGTCGAGCTGATTAATTTGACACTTTGGTTAACAAATTTGGTCCACATTTGCCAAAGTTATCGAGCTTCAAAGTTTGAAAAGTCACAAAATATGTGTGTTTGAGCACATAAAGTACTATTTTTCTTGGAAGTTCAACAAGATGTAATCATGGTGTGTTGTGTCATTTTAAAGATCTCGTCGAGCTGATTAATTTGATACTTTGTTTAACAAATTTGGTCTTCATTTTCCGAAGCTGTCGAGCTTCAAAGTTCGAAAAGTCACAAAAGTTGTGTGTTTGAGCACATAAAGTACTATTTTTCTTGGAAGTTCAACAAGATGCAATGATGATGTTTTGTGTCATTTTAAAGATCTCGTCGAGCTGATTAATTTGACACTTTGGTTAACAAATTTGGTCCACATTTGCCAAAGTTATCGAGCTTCAGAGTTTGAAAAGTCACAAAATATGTGTGTTTGAGCACATAAAGTACTATTTTTCTTGGAAGTTCAACAAGATGCAATCATGATGTGTTGTGTCATTTTAAAGATCTCGTCGAGCTGATTAATTTGACACTTTGGTTAACAAATTTGGTCCACATTTGCCAAAGTTATCGAGCTTCAGAGTTTGAAAAGTCACAAAATATGTGTGTTTGAGCACATAAAGTACTATTTTTCTTGGAAATTCAACAAGATGCAATCATGATGTGTTGTGTCATTTTAAAAATCTCGTCGAGCTGATTAATTTGACACTTTGTTTAACAAATTTGGTCTTCATTTGCCGAAGCTATCGAGCTTCAAAGTTTGAAAAGTCACAAAAGTTGTGTGTTTGAGCACATAAAGTACTATTTTTCTTGGAAGTTCAACAAGATGTAGTCATGATGTGTTGTGACATCTTCAAAATCTCGTTGAGGTGATTACTTTGACACTTTGTGTAACAAATTTGGTCCACATTTGCCAAAGTTATCGAGCTTCAAAGTTTGAAAAGTCACAAAATATGTGTGTTTGAGCACATAAAGTACTATTTTTCTTGGAAGTTCAACAAGATGTAATCATGGTGTGTTGTGACATCTTCATAACCTTGTCGAGCTGATTAATTTGACACTTTGTTTAACAAATTTGGTCCACATTTGCCAAAGTTATCGAGCTTCAAAATTGGAAAAGTCACAAAAGTTGTGTGTTTGAGCACATAAAGTACTATTTTTCTTGGAAATTCAACAAGATGCAATCATGAATTGTTGTGTCATTTTAAAGATCTCGTCGAACTGATTAATTTGACACTTTGGATAACAAATTTGGTCCACATTTGCCAAAGTTATCGAGCTTCAAAATTGGAAAAGTCACAAAAGTTATGTGTTTGAGCACATAAAGTACTATTTTTCTTGGAAATTCAACAAGATGCAATCATGATGTGTTGTGACATATTCAAAATCTCGTCGAGCTGATTAATTTGACACTTTGGTTAACAAATTTGGTCCACATTTGCCAAAGTTATCGAGCTTCAAAGTTTGAAAAGTCACAAAATATGTGTGTTTGAGCACATAAAGTACTATTTTTCTTGGAAGTTCAACAAGATGTAATCATGGTGTGTTATGTCATCTTCATAACCTTGTCGAGCTGATTAATTTGACACTTTGTTTAACAAATTTGGTCCACATTTGCCAAAGTTATCGAGCTTCAAAATTGGAAAAGTCACAAAAGTTGTGTGTTTGAGCACATAAAGTACTATTTTTCTTGGAAATGCAACAAGATGCAATCATGATGTGTTGTGACATATTCAAAATCTCGTCGAGCTGATTAATTTGACACTTTGGTTAACAAATTTGGTCCACATTTGCCAAAGTTATCGAGCTTCAAAGTTTGAAAAGTCACAAAATATGTGTGTTTGAGCACATAAAGTACTATTTTTCTTGGAAGTTCAACAAGATGTAATCATGGTGTGTTATGTCATCTTCATAACCTTGTCGAGCTGATTAATTTGACACTTTGTTTAACAAATTTGGTCCACATTTGCCAAAGTTATCGAGCTTCAAAATTGGAAAAGTCACAAAAGTTGTGTGTTTGAGCACATAATGTACTATTTTTCTTGGAATTTCAACAAGATGCAATGATGATGTGTTGTGACATCTTCAAAATCTCGTTGAGGTGATTACTTTGACACTTTGTTTAACAAATTTGGTCCACATTTGCCAAAGTTATCGAGCTTCAAAGTTTGAAAAGTCACAAAATATGTGTGTTTGAGCACATAAAGTACTACTTTTCTTGGAAATTCAACAAGATGCAATCATGATGTGTTGTGTCATTTTAAAAATCTCGTCGAGCTGATTAATTTGACACTTTGTCTAACAAATTTGGTCCACATTTGCCAAAGTTATCGAGCTTCAAAATTGGAAAAGTCACAAAAGTTGTGTGTTTGAGCACATAAAGTACTATTTTTCTTGGAAATTCAACAAGATGCAATCATGAGTTGTTGTGTCATTTTAAAGATCTCGTCGAACTGATTAATTTGACACTTTGGATAACAAATTTGGTCCACATTTGCCAAAGTTATCGAGCTTCAAAATTGGAAAAGTCACAAAAGTTGTGTGTTTGAGCACATAAAGTACTATTTTTCTTGGAAATGCAACAAGATGCAATCATGATGTGTTGTGACATATTCAAAATCTCGTCGAGCTGATTAATTTGACACTTTGGTTAACAAATTTGGTCCACATTTGCCAAAGTTATCGAGCTTCAAAGTTTGAAAAGTCACAAAATATGTGTGTTTGAGCACATAAAGTACTATTTTTCTTGGAAGTTCAACAAGATGTAATCATGGTGTGTTGTGTCATTTTAAAGATCTCGTCGAGCTGATTAATTTGACACTTTGGTTAACAAATTTGGTCCACATTTGCCAAAGTTATCGAGCTTCAAAGTTTGAAAAGTAACAAAATATGTGTGTTTGAGCACATAAAGTACTATTTTTCTTGGAAGTTCAACAAGATGTAATCATGGTGTGTTGTGACATCTTCATAACCTTGTCGAGCTGATTAATTTGACAATTTGTTTAACAAATTTGGTCCACATTTGCCAAAGTTATCGAGCTTCAAAATTGGAAAAGTCACAAAAGTTATGTGTTTGAGCACATAAAGAACTATTTTTCTTGGAAATTCAACAAGATGCAATCATGAGGTGTTGTGACATATTCAAAATCTCGTCGAGCTGATTAATTTGACACTTTGGTTAACAAATTTGGTCCACATTTGCCAAAGTTATCGAGCTTCAAAGTTTGAAAAGTCACAAAATATGTGTGTTTGAGCACATAAAGTACTATTTTTCTTGGAAGTTCAACAAGATGTAATCATGGTGTGTTGTGTCATTTTAAAGATCTCGTCGAGCTGATTAATTTGATACTTTGTTTAACAAATTTGGTCTTTATTTGCCGAAGCTATCGAGCTTCAAAGTTTGAAAAGTCACAAAAGTTGTGTGTTTGAGCACATAATGTACTATTTTTCTTGGAAGTTCAACAAGATGCAATCATGATGTGTTGTGTCATTTTAAAGATCTCGTCGAGCTGATTAATTTGACACTTTGGTTAACAAATTTGGTCCACATTTGCCAAAGTTATCGAGCTTCAAAGTTTGAAAAGTCACAAAATATGTGTGTTTGAGCACATAAAGTACTATTTTTCTTGGAAGTTCAACAAGATGTAATCATGGTGTGTTGTGTCATTTTAAAGATCTCGTCGAGCTGATTAATTTGACACTTTGTTTAACAAATTTGGTCTTTATTTGCCGAAGCTATCGAGCTTCAAAGTTTGAAAAGTCACAAAATATGTGTGTTTGAGCACATAAAGTACTACTTTTCTTGGAAATTCAACAAGATGCAATCATGATGTGTTGTGTCATTTTAAAAATCTCGTCGAGCTGATTAATTTGACACTTTGTTTAACAAATTTGGTCTTCATTTGCCGAAGCTATCGAGCTTCAAAGTTTGAAAAGTCACAAAAGTTGTGTGTTTGAGCACATAAAGTACTATTTTTCTTGGAAGTTCAACAAGATGTAGTCATGATGTGTTGTGACATCTTCAAAATCTCGTTGAGGTGATTACTTTGACACTTTGTGTAACAAATTTGGTCCACATTTGCCAAAGTTATCGAGCTTCAAAATTGGAAAAGTCACAAAAGTTGTGTGTTTGAGCACATAAAGTACTATTTTCCTTGGAAATTCAACAAGATGCAATCATGAATTGTTGTGTCATTTTAAAGATCTCGTCGAACTGATTAATTTGACACTTTGGATAACAAATTTGGTCCACATTTGCCAAAGTTATCGAGCTTCAAAATTGGAAAAGTCACAAAAGTTATGTGTTTGAGCACATAAAGTACTATTTTTTTTGGAAATTCAACAAGATGCAATCATGATGTGTTGTGACATATTCAAAATCTCGTCGAGCTGATTAATTTGACACTTTGGTTAACAAATTTGGTCCACATTTGCCAAAGTTATCGAGCTTCAAAGTTTGAAAAGTCACAAAATATGTGTGTTTGAGCACATAAAGTACTATTTTTCTTGGAAGTTCAACAAGATGTAATCATGGTGTGTTGTGTCATTTTAAAGATCTCGTCGAGCTGATTAATTTGATACTTTGTTTAACAAATTTGGTCTTTATTTGCCGAAGCTATCGAGCTTCAAAGTTTGAAAAGTCACAAAAGTTGTGTGTTTGAGCACATAATGTACTATTTTTCTTGGAAGTTCAACAAGATGCAATCATGATGTGTTGTGTCATTTTAAAGATCTCGTCGAGCTGATTAATTTGACACTTTGGTTAACAAATTTGGTCCACATTTGCCAAAGTTATCGAGCTTCAAAGTTTGAAAAGTCACAAAATATGTGTGTTTGAGCACATAAAGTACTATTTTTCTTGGAAGTTCAACAAGATGTAATCATGGTGTGTTGTGTCATTTTAAAGATCTCGTCGAGCTGATTAATTTGACACTTTGTTTAACAAATTTGGTCTTTATTTGCCGAAGCTATCGAGCTTCAAAGTTTGAAAAGTCACAAAAGTTGTGTGTTTGAGCACATAATGTACTATTTTTCTTGGAAGTTCAACAAGATGCAATCATGATGTGTTGTGTCATTTTAAAAATCTAGTCGAGCTGATTAATTTGACACTTTGGTTAACAAATTTGGTCCACATTTGCCAAAGTTATCGAGCTTCAAAGTTTGAAAAGTCACAAAATATGTGTGTTTGAGCACATAAAGTACTATTTTTCTTGGAAGTTCAACAAGATGTAATCATGGTGTGTTGTGTCATTTTAAAGATCTCGTCGAGCTGACTAATTTGACACTTTGGTTAACAAATTTGGTCCACATTTGCCAAAGTTATCGAGCTTCAAAATTTGAAAAGTCACAAAATATGTGTGTTTGAGCACATAAAGTACTATTTTTCTTGGAAATTCAACAAGATGCAATCATGAATTGTTGTGTCATTTTAAAGATCTCGTCGAGCTGATTAATTTGACACTTTGGTTAACAAATTTGGTCCACATTTGTCAAAGTAATCGAGCTTCAAAATTGGAAAAGTCACAAAAGTTGTGTGTTTGAGCACATAAAGTACTATTTTTCGTGGAAGTTCAACAAGATGTAATCATGGTGTGTTATGTCATCTTCATAACCTTGTCGAGCTGATTAATTTGACACTTTGTTTAACAAATTTGGTCCACATTTGCCAAAGTTATCGAGCTTCAAAATTGGAAAAGTCACAAAAGTTGTGTGTTTGAGCACATAATGTACTATTTTTCTTGGAAGTTCAACAAGATGCAATGATGATGTGTTGTGACATCTTCAAAATCTCGTTGAGGTGATTACTTTGACACTTTGTTTAACAAATTTGGTCCACATTTGCCAAAGTTATCGAGCTTCAGAGTTTGAAAAGTCACAAAATATGTGTGTTTGAGCACATAAAGTACTATTTTTCTTGGAAGTTCAATAAGATGTAATCATGGTGTGTTATGTCATCTTCATAACCTTGTCGAGCTGATTAATTTGACACTTTGTTTAACAAATTTGGTCCACATTTGCCAAAGTTATCGAGCTTCAAAATTGGAAAAGTCACAAAAGTTGTGTGTTTGAGCACATAATGTACTATTTTTCTTGGAAGTTCAACAAGATGCAATGATGATGTGTTGTGACATCTTCAAAATCTCGTTGAGGTGATTACTTTGACACTTTGTTTAACAAATTTGGTCCACATTTGCCAAAGTTATCGAGCTTCAGAGTTTGAAAAGTCACAAAATATGTGTGTTTGAGCACATAAAGTACTATTTTTCTTGGAAGTTCAACAAGATGTAATCATGGTGTGTTGTGACATCTTCATAACCTTGTCGAGCTGATTAATTTGACACTTTGTTTAACAAATTTGGTCCACATTTGCCAAAGTTATCGAGCTTCAAAATTGGAAAAGTCACAAAAGTTGTGTGTTTGAGCACATAAAGTACTATTTTTCTTGGAAATTCAACAAGATGCAATCATGAATTGTTGTGTCATTTTAAAGATCTCGTCGAACTGATTAATTTGACACTTTGGATAACAAATTTGGTCCACATTTGCCAAAGTTATCGAGCTTCAAAATTGGAAAAGTCACAAAAGTTATGTGTTTGAGCACATAAAGTACTATTTTTCTTGGAAGTTCAACAAGATGTAATCATGGTGTGTTGTGTCATTTTAAAAATCTCGTCGAGCTGATTAATTTGACACTTTGGTTAACAAATTTGGTCCACATTTGCCAAAGTTATCGAGCTTCAAAATTGGAAAAGTCACAAAAGTTGTGTGTTTGAGCACATAAAGTACTATTTTTCTTGGAAATGCAACAAGATGCAATCATGATGTGTTGTGACATATTCAAAATCTCGTCGAGCTGATTAATTTGACACTTTGGTTAACAAATTTGGTCCACATTTGCCAAAGTTATCGAGCTTCAAAGTTTGAAAAGTCACAAAATATGTGTGTTTGAGCACATAAAGTACTATTTTTCTTGGAAGTTCAACAAGATGTAATCATGGTGTGTTGTGTCATTTTAAAGATCTCGTCGAGCTGATTAATTTGATACTTTGTTTAACAAATTTGGTCTTCATTTTCCGAAGCTGTCGAGCTTCAAAGTTCGAAAAGTCACAAAAGTTGTGTGTTTGAGCACATAAAGTACTATTTTTCTTGGAAGTTCAACAAGATGCAATGATGATGTTTTGTGTCATTTTAAAGATCTCGTCGAGCTGATTAATTTGACACTTTGGTTAACAAATTTGGTCCACATTTGCCAAAGTTATCGAGCTTCAGAGTTTGAAAAGTCACAAAATATGTGTGTTTGAGCACATAAAGTACTATTTTTCTTGGAAGTTCAACAAGATGCAATCATGATGTGTTGTGTCATTTTAAAGATCTCGTCGAGCTGATTAATTTGACACTTTGGTTAACAAATTTGGTCCACATTTGCCAAAGTTATCGAGCTTCAGAGTTTGAAAAGTCACAAAATATGTGTGTTTGAGCACATAAAGTACTATTTTTCTTGGAAATTCAACAAGATGCAATCATGATGTGTTGTGTCATTTTAAAAATCTCGTCGAGCTGATTAATTTGACACTTTGTTTAACAAATTTGGTCTTCATTTGCCGAAGCTATCGAGCTTCAAAGTTTGAAAAGTCACAAAAGTTGTGTGTTTGAGCACATAAAGTACTATTTTTCTTGGAAGTTCAACAAGATGTAGTCATGATGTGTTGTGACATCTTCAAAATCTCGTTGAGGTGATTACTTTGACACTTTGTGTAACAAATTTGGTCCACATTTGCCAAAGTTATCGAGCTTCAAAGTTTGAAAAGTCACAAAATATGTGTGTTTGAGCACATAAAGTACTATTTTTCTTGGAAGTTCAACAAGATGTAATCATGGTGTGTTGTGACATCTTCATAACCTTGTCGAGCTGATTAATTTGACACTTTGTTTAACAAATTTGGTCCACATTTGCCAAAGTTATCGAGCTTCAAAATTGGAAAAGTCACAAAAGTTGTGTGTTTGAGCACATAAAGTACTATTTTTCTTGGAAATTCAACAAGATGCAATCATGAATTGTTGTGTCATTTTAAAGATCTCGTCGAACTGATTAATTTGACACTTTGGATAACAAATTTGGTCCACATTTGCCAAAGTTATCGAGCTTCAAAATTGGAAAAGTCACAAAAGTTATGTGTTTGAGCACATAAAGTACTATTTTTCTTGGAAATTCAACAAGATGCAATCATGATGTGTTGTGACATATTCAAAATCTCGTCGAGCTGATTAATTTGACACTTTGGTTAACAAATTTGGTCCACATTTGCCAAAGTTATCGAGCTTCAAAGTTTGAAAAGTCACAAAATATGTGTGTTTGAGCACATAAAGTACTATTTTTCTTGGAAGTTCAACAAGATGTAATCATGGTGTGTTGTGTCATTTTAAAGATCTCGTCGAGCTGATTAATTTGATACTTTGTTTAACAAATTTGGTCTTTATTTGCCGAAGCTATCGAGCTTCAAAGTTTGAAAAGTCACAAAAGTTGTGTGTTTGAGCACATAATGTACTATTTTTCTTGGAAGTTCAACAAGATGGAATCATGGTGTGTTGTGTCATTTTAAAGATCTCGTCGAGCTGATTAATTTGACACTTTGGTTAACAAATTTGGTCCACATTTGCCAAAGTTATCGAGCTTCAGAGTTTGAAAAGTCACAAAATATGTGTGTTTGAGCACATAAAGTACTATTTTTCTTGGAAGTTCAACAAGATGTAATCATGGTGTGTTGTGACATCTTCATAACCTTGTCGAGCTGATTAATTTGACACTTTGTTTAACAAATTTGGTCCACATTTGCCAAAGTTATCGAGCTTCAAAATTGGAAAAGTCACAAAAGTTGTGTGTTTGAGCACATAAAGTACTATTTTTCTTGGAAATTCAACAAGATGCAATCATGAATTGTTGTGTCATTTTAAAGATCTCGTCGAACTGATTAATTTGACACTTTGGATAACAAATTTGGTCCACATTTGCCAAAGTTATCGAGCTTCAAAATTGGAAAAGTCACAAAAGTTATGTGTTTGAGCACATAAAGTACTATTTTTCTTGGAAGTTCAACAAGATGTAATCATGGTGTGTTGTGTCATTTTAAAGATCTCGTCGAGCTGATTAATTTGATACTTTGTTTAACAAATTTGGTCTTTATTTGCCGAAGCTATCGAGCTTCAAAGTTTGAAAAGTCACAAAAGTTGTGTGTTTGAGCACATAATGTACTATTTTTCTTGGAAGTTCAACAAGATGCAATCATGATGTGTTGTGTCATTTTAAAGATCTCGTCGAGCTGATTAATTTGACACTTTGGTTAACAAATTTGGTCCACATTTGCCAAAGTTATCGAGCTTCAAAGTTTGAAAAGTCACAAAATATGTGTGTTTGAGCACATAAAGTACTATTTTTCTTGGAAGTTCAACAAGATGTAATCATGGTGTGTTGTGTCATTTTAAAGATCTCGTCGAGCTGATTAATTTGACACTTTGGTTAACAAATTTGGTCCACATTTGCCAAAGTTATCGAGCTTCAAAGTTTGAAAAGTCACAAAATATGTGTGTTTGAGCACATAAAGTACTATTTTTCTTGGAAATTCAACAAGATGCAATCATGGTGTGTTGTGTCATTTTAAAGATCTCGTCGAGCTGATTAATTTGACACTTTGGTTAACAAATTTGGTCCACATTTGCCAAAGTTATCGAGCTTCAAAATTGGAAAAGTCACAAAAGTTGTGTGTTTGAGCACATAAAGTACTATTTTCTTGGAAATTCAACAAGATGCAATCATGATGTGTTGCGTCATTTTAAAAATCTCGTCGAGCTGATTAATTTGACACTTTGGTTAACAAATTTGGTCCACATTTGCCAAAGTTATCGAGCTTCAAAGTTTGAAAAGTCACAAAATATGTGTGTTTGAGCACATAAAGTACTATTTTTCTTGGAAGTTCAACAAGATGCAATCATGATGTGTTGTGTCATTTTAAAAATCTAGTCGAGCTGATTAATTTGACACTTTGGTTAACAAATTTGGTCCACATTTGCCAAAGTTATCGAGCTTCAAAGTTTGAAAAGTCACAAAAGTTGTGTGTTTGAGCACATAAAGTACTATTTTTCTTGGAAGTTCAACAAGATGTAGTCATGGTGTGTTGTGTCATTTT
Source organism: Euwallacea fornicatus (assembly GCF_040115645.1). NCBI lineage: Eukaryota > Metazoa > Arthropoda > Insecta > Coleoptera > Curculionidae > Euwallacea > Euwallacea fornicatus. The sequence goes on along the minus strand of NW_027096024.1, from coordinate 568,153 downwards.
AAAGATCTCGTCGAGCTGATTAATTTGACACTTTGTTTAACAAATTTGGTCTTTATTTGCCGAAGCTATCGAGCTTCAAAGTTTGAAAAGTCACAAAAGTTGTGTGTTTGAGCACATAATGTACTATTTTTCTTGGAAGTTCAACAAGATGTAATCATGGTGTGTTGTGACATATTCAAAATCTCGTCGAGCTGATAAATTTGACACTTTGGTTAACAAATTTGGTCCACATTTGCCAAAGTTATCGAGCTTCAAAGTTTGAAAAGTCACAAAATATGTGTGTTTGAGCACATAAAGTACTATTTTTCTTGGAAGTTCAACAAGATGTAATCATGGTGTGTTGTGTCATTTTAAAGATCTCGTCGAGCTGATTAATTTGACACTTTGGTTAACAAATTTGGTCCACATTTGCCAAAGTTATCGAGCTTCAAAATTGGAAAAGTCACAAAAGTTGTGTGTTTGAGCACATAAAGTACTATTTTTCTTGGAAATTCAACAAGATGCAATCATGAGTTGTTGTGTCATTTTAAAGATCTCGTCGAACTGATTAATTTGACACTTTGGATAACAAATTTGGTCCACATTTGCCAAAGTTATCGAGCTTCAAAATTGGAAAAGTCACAAAAGTTGTGTGTTTGAGCACATAAAGTACTATTTTTCTTGGAAATGCAACAAGATGCAATCATGATGTGTTGTGACATATTCAAAATCTCGTCGAGCTGATTAATTTGACACTTTGGTTAACAAATTTGGTCCACATTTGCCAAAGTTATCGAGCTTCAAAGTTTGAAAAGTCACAAAATATGTGTGTTTGAGCACATAAAGTACTATTTTTCTTGGAAGTTCAACAAGATGTAATCATGGTGTGTTGTGTCATTTTAAAGATCTCGTCGAGCTGATTAATTTGACACTTTGGTTAACAAATTTGGTCCACATTTGCCAAAGTTATCGAGCTTCAAAATTGGAAAAGTCACAAAAGTTGTGTGTTTGAGCACATAAAGTACTATTTTTCTTGGAAATTCAACAAGATGCAATCATGAGTTGTTGTGTCATTTTAAAGATCTCGTCGAACTGATTAATTTGACACTTTGGATAACAAATTTGGTCCACATTTGCCAAAGTTATCGAGCTTCAAAATTGGAAAAGTCACAAAAGTTGTGTGTTTGAGCACATAAAGTACTATTTTTCTTGGAAATGCAACAAGATGCAATCATGATGTGTTGTGACATATTCAAAATCTCGTCGAGCTGATTAATTTGACACTTTGGTTAACAAATTTGGTCCACATTTGCCAAAGTTATCGAGCTTCAAAGTTTGAAAAGTCACAAAATATGTGTGTTTGAGCACATAAAGTACTATTTTTCTTGGAAGTTCAACAAGATGTAATCATGGTGTGTTGTGTCATTTTAAAGATCTCGTCGAGCTGATTAATTTGACACTTTGGTTAACAAATTTGGTCCACACTTGCCAAAGTTATCGAGCTTCAAAGTTTGAAAAGTAACAAAATATGTGTGTTTGAGCACATAAAGTACTATTTTTCTTGGAAATTCAACAAGATGCAATTCTGATGTGTTGTGACATCTTCAAAATCTCGTCGAGCTGATTAATTTGACACTTTGTTTAACAAATTTGGTCCACATTTGCCAAAGTTATCGAGCTTCAAAATTGGAAAAGTCACAAAAGTTGTGTGTTTGAGCACATAAAGTACTATTTTCCATGGAAATTCAACAAGATGCAATCATGAATTGTTGTGTCATTTTAAAGATCTCGTCGAACTGATTAATTTGACACTTTGGATAACAAATTTGGTCCACATTTGCCAAAGTTATCGAGCTTCAAAATTGGAAAAGTCACAAAAGTTATGTGTTTGAGCACATAAAGTACTATTTTTCTTGGAAATTCAACAAGATGCAATCATGAATTGTTGTGTCATTTTAAAGATCTCGTCGAGCTGATTAATTTGACACTTTGGTTAACAAATTTGGTCCACATTTGCCAAAGTAATCGAGCTTCAAAATTGGAAAAGTCACAAAAGTTGTGTGTTTGAGCACATAAAGTACTATTTTTCTTGGAAATTCAACAAGATGCAATCATGAATTGTTGTGTCATTTTAAAGATCTCGTCGAACTGATTAATTTGACACTTTGGATAACAAATTTGGTCCACATTTGCCAAAGTTATCGAGCTTCAAAATTGGAAAAGTCACAAAAGTTATGTGTTTGAGCACATAAAGTACTATTTTTCTTGGAAATTCAACAAGATGCAATCATGATGTGTTGTGACATATTCAAAATCTCGTCGAGCTGATAAATTTGACACTTTGGTTAACAAATTTGGTCCACATTTGCCAAAGTTATCGAGCTTCAAAGTTTGAAAAGTCACAAAATATGTGTGTTTGAGCACATAAAGTACTATTTTTCTTGGAAGTTCAACAAGATGTAATCATGGTGTGTTGTGTCATTTTAAAGATCTCGTCGAGCTGATTAATTTGACACTTTGTTTAACAAATTTGGTCTTCATTTGCCGAAGCTATCGAGCTTCAAAATTTGAAAAGTCACAAAAGTTGTGTGTCTGAGCACATAATGTACTATTTTTCTTGGAAGTTCAACAAGATGCAATGATGATGTGTTGTGTCATTTTAAAGATTTCGTCGAGCTGATTAATTTGACACTTTGTTTAACAAATTTGGTCCACATTTGCCAAAGTTATCGAGCTTCAAAATTGGAAAAGTCACAAAAGTTGTGTGTTTGAGCACATAAAGTACTATTTTTCTTGGCAATTCAACAAGTTGCAATCATGGTGTGTTGTGTCATTTTAAAGATCTCGTCGAGCTGATTAATTTGACACTTTGTTTAACAAATTTGGTCTTCATTTGCCGAAGCTATCGAGCTTCAAAATTTGAAAAGTCACAAAAGTTGTGTGTTTGAGCACATAAAGTACTATTTTTCTTGGAAGTTCAACAAGATGCAATGATGATGTGTTGTGACATCTTCAAACTCTCGTTGAGGTGATTACTTTGACACTTTGTTTAACAAATTTGGTCCACATTTGCCAAAGTTATCGAGCTTCAAAGTTTGAAAAGTCACAAAATATGTGTGTTTGAGCACATAAAGTACTACTTTTCTTGGAAGTTCAACAAGATGTAATCATGGTGTGTTGTGTCATTTTAAAAATCTCGTCGAGCTGATTAATTTGACACTTTGTTTAACAAATTTGGTCTTCATTTGCCGAAGCTATCGAGCTTCAAAGTTTGAAAAGTCACAAAAGTTATGTGTTTGAGCACATAATGTACTATTTTTCTTGGAAGATCAACAAGATGTAATCATGGTGTGTTGTGTCATTTTAAAGATCTCGTCGAGCTGATTAATTTGACACTTTGGTTAACAAATTTGGTCCACATTTGCCAAAGTTATCGAGCTTCAAAGTTTGAAAAGTAACAAAATATGTGTGTTTGAGCACATAAAGTACTATTTTTCTTGGAAGTTCAACAAGATGTAGTCATGATGTGTTGTGACATCTTCAAAATCTCGTTGAGGTGATTACTTTGACACTTTGTGTAACAAATTTGGTCCACATTTGCCAAAGTTATCGAGCTTCAGAGTTTGAAAAGTCACAAAATATGTTTGTTTTAGCACATAAAGTACTATTTTTCTTGGAAGTTCAACAAGATGTAATCATGGTGTGTTGTGTCATTTTAAAAATCTCGTCGAGCTGATTAATTTGACACTTTGTTTAACAAATTTGGTCTTCATTTGCCGAAGCTATCGAGCTTCAAAGTTTGAAAAGTCACAAAAGTTGTGTGTTTGAGCACATAAAGTACTATTTTTCTTGGAAGTTCAACAAGATGTAGTCATGATGTGTTGTGACATCTTCATAACCTTGTCGAGCTGATTAATTTGACACTTTGTTTAACAAATTTGGTCCACATTTGCCAAAGTTATCGAGCTTCAAAATTGGAAAAGTCACAAAAGTTGTGTGTTTGAGCACATAAAGTACTATTTTTCTTGGAAATTCAACAAGATGCAATCATGAATTGTTGTGTCATTTTAAAGATCTCGTCGAACTGATTAATTTGACACTTTGGATAACAAATTTGGTCCACATTTGCCAAAGTTATCGAGCTTCAAAATTGGAAAAGTCACAAAAGTTATGTGTTTGAGCACATAAAGTACTATTTTTCTTGGAAATTCAACAAGATGCAATCATGATGTGTTGTGACATATTCAAAATCTCGTCGAGCTGATTAATTTGACACTTTGGTTAACAAATTTGGTCCACATTTGCCAAAGTTATCGAGCTTCAAAGTTTGAAAAGTCACAAAAGTTATGTGTTTGAGCACATAATGTACTATTTTTCTTGGAAGATCAACAAGATGTAATCATGGTGTGTTGTGTCATTTTAAAGATCTCGTCGAGCTGATTAATTTGACACTTTGGTTAACAAATTTGGTCCACATTTGCCAAAGTTATCGAGCTTCAAAGTTTGAAAAGTAACAAAATATGTGTGTTTGAGCACATAAAGTACTATTTTTCTTGGAAGTTCAACAAGATGCAATTCTGATGTGTTGTGACATCTTCAAAATCTCGTCGAGCTGATTAATTTGACACTTTGTTTAACAAATTTGGTCCACATTTGCCAAAGTTATCGAGCTTCAAAATTGGAAAAGTCACAAAAGTTGAGTGTTTGAGCACATAAAGTACTATTTTTCTTGGAAATTCAACAAGATGCAATCATGGTGTGTTGTGTCATTTTAAAGATCTCGTCGAGCTGATTAATTTGACACTTTGGTTAACAAATTTGGTCCACATTTGCCAAAGTTATCGAGCTTCAAAATTGGAAAAGTCACAAAAGTTGTGTGTTTGAGCACATAATGTACTATTTTTCTTGGAAGTTCAACAAGATGCAATCATGATGTGTTGTGTCATTTTAAAAATCTCGTCGAGCTGATTAATTTGACACTTTGGTTAACAAATTTGGTCCACATTTGCCAAAGTTATCGAGCTTCAAAATTTGAAAAGTCACAAAATATGTGTGTTTGAGCACATAAAGTACTATTTTTCTTGGAAGTTCAACAAGATGTAATCATGGTGTGTTGTGTCATTTTAAAGATCTCGTCGAGCTGACTAATTTGACACTTTGGTTAACAAATTTGGTCCACATTTGCCAAAGTTATCGAGCTTCAAAATTTGAAAAGTCACAAAATATGTGTGTTTGAGCACATAAAGTACTATTTTTCTTGGAAATTCAACAAGATGCAATCATGAATTGTTGTGTCATTTTAAAGATCTCGTCGAGCTGATTAATTTGACACTTTGGTTAACAAATTTGGTCCACATTTGCCAAAGTTATCGAGCTTCAAAGTTTGAAAAGTCACAAAATATGTGTGTTTGAGCACATAAAGTACTATTTTTCTTGGAAGTTCAACAAGATGTAATCATGGTGTGTTGTGTCATTTTAAAGATCTCGTCGAGCTGATTAATTTGACACTTTGGTTAACAAATTTGGTCCACATTTGCCAAAGTTATCGAGCTTCAAAGTTTGAAAAGTCACAAAATATGTGTGTTTGAGCACATAAAGTACTATTTTTCTTGGAAATTCAACAAGATGCAATCATGAATTGTTGTGTCATTTTAAAGATCTCGTCGAGCTGATTAATTTGACACTTTGGTTAACAAATTTGGTCCACATTTGCCAAAGTTATCGAGCTTCAAAATTGGAAAAGTCACAAAAGTTGTGTGTTTGAGCACATAAAGTACTACTTTTCTTGGAAATTCAACAAGATGCAATCATGATGTGTTGTGTCATTTTAAAAATCTCGTCGAGCTGATTAATTTGACACTTTGTTTAACAAATTTGGTCTTCATTTGCCGAAGCTATCGAGCTTCAAAGTTTGAAAAGTCACAAAAGTTGTGTGTTTGAGCACATAAAGTACTATTTTTCTTGGAAGTTCAACAAGATGTAGTCATGATGTGTTGTGACATCTTCAAAATCTCGTTGAGGTGATTACTTTGACACTTTGTGTAACAAATTTGGTCCACATTTGCCAAAGTTATCGAGCTTCAGAGTTTGAAAAGTCACAAAATATGTTTGTTTTAGCACATAAAGTACTATTTTTCTTGGAAGTTCAACAAGATGTAATCATGGTGTGTTGTGACATCTTCATAACCTTGTCGAGCTGATTAATTTGACACTTTGGTTAACAAATTTGGTCCACATTTGCCAAAGTTATCGAGCTTCACAATTTGGAAAGTCACAAAATATGTGTGTTTGAGCACATAAAGTACTATTTTTCTTGGAAATTCAACAAGATGCAATCATGAATTGTTGTGTCATTTTAAAGATCTCGTCGAGCTGATTAATTTGACACTTTGGTTAACAAATTTGGTCCACATTTGCCAAAGTAATCGAGCTTCAAAATTGGAAAAGTCACAAAAGTTGTGTGTTTGAGCACATAAAGTACTATTTTTCTTGGAAATTCAACAAGATGCAATCATGATGTGTTGTGTCATTTTAAAAATCTCGTCGAGCTGATTAATTTGACACTTTGTTTAACAAATTTGGTCTTCATTTTCCGAAGCTATCGAGCTTCAAAGTTTGAAAAGTCACAAAAGTTGTGTGTTTGAGCACATAAAGTACTATTTTTCTTGGAAGTTCAACAAGATGTAGTCATGATGTGTTGTGACATCTTCAAAATCTCGTTGAGGTGATTACTTTGACACTTTGTGTAACAAATTTGGTCCACATTTGCCAAAGTTATCGAGCTTCAGAGTTTGAAAAGTCACAAAATATGTTTGTTTTAGCACATAAAGTACTATTTTTCTTGGAAGTTCAACAAGATGTAATCATGGTGTGTTGTGACATCTTCATAACCTTGTCGAGCTGATTAATTTGACACTTTGTTTAACAAATTTGGTCCACATTTGCCAAAGTTATCGAGCTTCAAAATTGGAAAAGTCACAAAAGTTGTGTGTTTGAGCACATAAAGTACTATTTTTCTTGGAAATTCAACAAGATGCAATCATGAATTGTTGTGTCATTTTAAAGATCTCGTCGAACTGATTAATTTGACACTTTGGATAACAAATTTGGTCCACATTTGCCAAAGTTATCGAGCTTCAAAATTGGAAAAGTCACAAAAGTTATGTGTTTGAGCACATAAAGTACTATTTTTCTTGGAAATTCAACAAGATGCAATCATGATGTGTTGTGACATATTCAAAATCTCGTCGAGCTGATTAATTTGACACTTTGGTTAACAAATTTGGTCCACATTTGCCAAAGTTATCGAGCTTCAAAGTTTGAAAAGTCACAAAAGTTATGTGTTTGAGCACATAATGTACTATTTTTCTTGGAAGATCAACAAGATGTAATCATGGTGTGTTGTGTCATTTTAAAGATCTCGTCGAGCTGATTAATTTGACACTTTGGTTAACAAATTTGGTCCACATTTGCCAAAGTTATCGAGCTTCAAAGTTTGAAAAGTAACAAAATATGTGTGTTTGAGCACATAAAGTACTATTTTTCTTGGAAGTTCAACAAGATGCAATTCTGATGTGTTGTGACATCTTCAAAATCTCGTCGAGCTGATTAATTTGACACTTTGTTTAACAAATTTGGTCCACATTTGCCAAAGTTATCGAGCTTCAAAATTGGAAAAGTCACAAAAGTTGAGTGTTTGAGCACATAAAGTACTATTTTTCTTGGAAATTCAACAAGATGCAATCATGGTGTGTTGTGTCATTTTAAAGATCTCGTCGAGCTGATTAATTTGACACTTTGGTTAACAAATTTGGTCCACATTTGCCAAAGTTATCGAGCTTCAAAATTGGAAAAGTCACAAAAGTTGTGTGTTTGAGCACATAATGTACAATTTTTCTTGGAAGTTCAACAAGATGCAATCATGATGTGTTGTGTCATTTTAAAAATCTCGTTGAGGTGATTACTTTGACACTTTGTGTAACAAATTTGGTCCACATTTGCCAAAGTTATCGAGCTTCAGAGTTTGAAAAGTCACAAAATATGTTTGTTTTAGCACATAAAGTACTATTTTTCTTGGAAGTTCAACAAGATGTAATCATGGTGTGTTGTGACATCTTCATAACCTTGTCGAGCTGATTAATTTGACACTTTGGTTAACAAATTTGGTCCACATTTGCCAAAGTTATCGAGCTTCAAAATTTGAAAAGTCACAAAATATGTGTGTTTGAGCACATAAAGTACTATTTTTCTTTGAAATTCAACAAGATGCAATCATGAATTGTTGTGTCATTTTAAAGATCTCGTCGAGCTGATTAATTTGACACTTTGGTTAACAAATTTGGTCCACATTTGCCAAAGTAATCGAGCTTCAAAATTGGAAAAGTCACAAAAGTTGTGTGTTTGAGCACATAAAGTACTATTTTTCTTGGAAATTCAACAAGATGCAATCATGATGTGTTGTGTCATTTTAAAAATCTCGTCGAGCTGATTAATTTGACACTTTGTTTAACAAATTTGGTCTTCATTTTCCGAAGCTATCGAGCTTCAAAGTTTGAAAAGTCACAAAAGTTGTGTGTTTGAGCACATAAAGTACTATTTTTCTTGGAAGTTCAACAAGATGTAGTCATGATGTGTTGTGACATCTTCAAAATCTCGTTGAGGTGATTACTTTGACACTTTGTGTAACAAATTTGGTCCACATTTGCCAAAGTTATCGAGCTTCAGAGTTTGAAAAGTCACAAAATATGTTTGTTTTAGCACATAAAGTACTATTTTTCTTGGAAGTTCAACAAGATGTAATCATGGTGTGTTGTGACATCTTCATAACCTTGTCGAGCTGATTAATTTGACACTTTGTTTAACAAATTTGGTCCACATTTGCCAAAGTTATCGAGCTTCAAAACTGGAAAAGTCACAAAAGTTGTGTGTTTGAGCACATAAAGTACTATTTTTCTTGGAAATTCAACAAGATGCAATCATGAATTGTTGTGTCATTTTAAAGATCTCGTCGAACTGATTAATTTGACACTTTGGATAACAAATTTGGTCCACATTTGCCAAAATTATCGAGCTTCAAAATTGGAAAAGTCACAAAAGTTATGTGTTTGAGCACATAAAGTACTATTTTTCTTGGAAATTCAACAAGATGCAATCATGATGTGTTGTGACATATTCAAAATCTCGTCGAGCTGATTAATTTGACACTTTGGTTAACAAATTTGGTCCACATTTGCCAAAGTTATCGAGCTTCAAAGTTTGAAAAGTCACAAAATATGTGTGTTTGAGCACATAAAGTACTATTTTTCTTGGAAGTTCAACAAGATGTAATCATGGTGTGTTGTGTCATTTTAAAGATCTCGTCGAGCTGATTAATTTGACACTTTGGTTAACAAATTTGGTCCACATTTGCCAAAGTTATCGAGCTTCAAAGTTTGAAAAGTCACAAAATATGTGTGTTTGAGCACATAAAGTACTATTTTTCTTGGAAGTTCAACAAGATGCAATTCTGATGTGTTGTGACATCTTCAAAATCTCGTCGAGCTGATTAATTTGACACTTTGTTTAACAAATTTGGTCCACATTTGCCAAAGTTATCGAGCTTCAAAATTGGAAAAGTCACAAAAGTTGAGTGTTTGAGCACATAAAGTACTATTTTTCTTGGAAATTCAACAAGATGCAATCATGGTGTGTTGTGTCATTTTAAAGATCTCGTCGAGCTGATTAATTTGACACTTTGGTTAACAAATTTGGTCCACATTTGCCAAAGTTATCGAGCTTCAAAATTGGAAAAGTCACAAAAGTTGTGTGTTTGAGCACATAATGTACAATTTTTCTTGGAAGTTCAACAAGATGCAATCATGATGTGTTGTGTCATTTTAAAAATCTCGTCGAGCTGATTAATTTGACACTTTGGTTAACAAATTTGGTCCACATTTGCCAAAGTTATCGAGCTTCAAAGTTTGAAAAGTCACAAAATATGTGTGTTTGAGCACATAAAGTACTATTTTTCTTGGAAGTTCAACAAGATGTAATCATGGTGTGTTGTGTCATTTTAAAGATCTCGTCGAGCTGACTAATTTGACACTTTGGTTAACAAATTTGGTCCACATTTGCCAAAGTTATCGAGCTTCAAAATTTGAAAAGTCACAAAATATGTGTGTTTGAGCACATAAAGTACTATTTTTCTTGGAAATTCAACAAGATGCAATCATGAATTGTTGTGTCATTTTAAAGATCTCGTCGAGCTGATTAATTTGACACTTTGGTTAACAAATTTGGTCCACATTTGCCAAAGTAATCGAGCTTCAAAATTGGAAAAGTCACAAAAGTTGTGTGTTTGAGCACATAAAGTACTATTTTTCTTGGAAATTCAACAAGATGCAATCATGATGTGTTGTGTCATTTTAAAAATCTCGTCGAGCTGATTAATTTGACACTTTGTTTAACAAATTTGGTCTTCATTTTCCGAAGCTATCGAGCTTCAAAGTTCGAAAAGTCACAAAAGTTGTGTGTTTGAGCACATAAAGTACTATTTTTCTTGGAAGTTCAACAAGATGTAATCATGATGTGTTGTGACAACTTCAAAATCTCGTTGAGGTGATTACTTTGACACTTTGTGTAACAAATTTGGTCCACATTTGCCAAAGTTATCGAGCTTCAGAGTTTGAAAAGTCACAAAATATGTTTGTTTTAGCACATAAAGTACTATTTTTCTTGGAAGTTGAACAAGATGTAATCATGGTGTGTTGTGACATCTTCATAACCTTGTCGAGCTGATTAATTTGACACTTTGTTTAACAAATTTGGTCCACATTTGCCAAAGTTATCGAGCTTCAAAATTGGAAAAGTCACAAAAGTTGTGTGTTTGAGCACATAAAGTACTATTTTTCTTGGAAATGCAACAAGATGCAATCATGATGTGTTGTGACATATTCAAAATCTCGTCGAGCTGATTAATTTGACACTTTGGTTAACAAATTTGGTCCACATTTGCCAAAGTTATCGAGCTTCAAAGTTTGAAAAGTCACAAAATATGTGTGTTTGAGCACATAAAGTACTATTTTTCTTGGAAGTTCAACAAGATGTAATCATGATGTGTTGTGTCATTTTAAAGATCTCGTCGAGCTGATTAATTTGACACTTTGGTTAACAAATTTGGTCCACATTTGCCAAAGTTATCGAGCTTCAAAGTTTGAAAAGTCACAAAATATGTGTGTTTGAGCACATAAAGTACTATTTTTCTTGGAAATTCAACAAGATGCAATCATGAATTGTTGTGTCATTTTAAAGATCTCGTCGAGCTGATTAATTTGACACTTTGGTTAACAAATTTGGTCCACATTTGCCAAAGTTATCGAGCTTCAAAATTGGAAAAGTCACAAAAGTTGTGTGTTTGAGCACATAAAGTACTACTTTTCTTGGAAATTCAACAAGATGCAATCATGATGTGTTGTGTCATTTTAAAAATCTCGTCGAGCTGATTAATTTGACACTTTGTTTAACAAATTTGGTCTTCATTTGCCGAAGCTATCGAGCTTCAAAGTTTGAAAAGTCACAAAAGTTGTGTGTTTGAGCACATAAAGTACTATTTTTCTTGGAAGTTCAACAAGATGTAGTCATGATGTGTTGTGACATCTTCAAAATCTCGTTGAGGTGATTACTTTGACACTTTGTGTAACAAATTTGGTCCACATTTGCCAAAGTTATCGAGCTTCAGAGTTTGAAAAGTCACAAAATATGTTTGTTTTAGCACATAAAGTACTATTTTTCTTGGAAGTTCAACAAGATGTAATCATGGTGTGTTGTGACATCTTCATAACCTTGTCGAGCTGATTAATTTGACACTTTGTTTAACAAATTTGGTCCACATTTGCCAAAGTTATCGAGCTTCAAAATTGGAAAAGTCACAAAAGTTGTGTGTTTGAGCACATAAAGTACTATTTTTCTTGGAAATTCAACAAGATGCAATCATGAATTGTTGTGTCATTTTAAAGATCTCGTCGAACTGATTAATTTGACACTTTGGATAACAAATTTGGTCCACATTTGCCAAAGTTATCGAGCTTCAAAGTTTGAAAAGTAACAAAATATGTGTGTTTGAGCACATAAAGTACTATTTTTCTTGGAAGTTCAACAAGATGCAATTCTGATGTGTTGTGACATCTTCAAAATCTCGTCGAGCTGATTAATTTGACACTTTGTTTAACAAATTTGGTCCACATTTGCCAAAGTTATCGAGCTTCAAAATTGGAAAAGTCACAAAAGTTGAGTGTTTGAGCACATAAAGTACTATTTTTCTTGGAAATTCAACAAGATGCAATCATGGTGTGTTGTGTCATTTTAAAGATCTCGTCGAGCTGATTAATTTGACACTTTGGTTAACAAATTTGGTCCACATTTGCCAAAGTTATCGAGCTTCAAAATTGGAAAAGTCACAAAAGTTGTGTGTTTGAGCACATAATGTACAATTTTTCTTGGAAGTTCAACAAGATGCAATCATGATGTGTTGTGTCATTTTAAAAATCTCGTTGAGGTGATTACTTTGACACTTTGTGTAACAAATTTGGTCCACATTTGCCAAAGTTATCGAGCTTCAGAGTTTGAAAAGTCACAAAATATGTTTGTTTTAGCACATAAAGTACTATTTTTCTTGGAAGTTCAACAAGATGTAATCATGGTGTGTTGTGACATCTTCATAACCTTGTCGAGCTGATTAATTTGACACTTTGGTTAACAAATTTGGTCCACATTTGCCAAAGTTATCGAGCTTCAAAATTTGAAAAGTCACAAAATATGTGTGTTTGAGCACATAAAGTACTATTTTTCTTTGAAATTCAACAAGATGCAATCATGAATTGTTGTGTCATTTTAAAGATCTCGTCGAGCTGATTAATTTGACACTTTGGTTAACAAATTTGGTCCACATTTGCCAAAGTAATCGAGCTTCAAAATTGGAAAAGTCACAAAAGTTGTGTGTTTGAGCACATAAAGTACTATTTTTCTTGGAAATTCAACAAGATGCAATCATGATGTGTTGTGTCATTTTAAAAATCTCGTCGAGCTGATTAATTTGACACTTTGTTTAACAAATTTGGTCTTCATTTTCCGAAGCTATCGAGCTTCAAAGTTTGAAAAGTCACAAAAGTTGTGTGTTTGAGCACATAAAGTACTATTTTTCTTGGAAGTTCAACAAGATGTAGTCATGATGTGTTGTGACATCTTCAAAATCTCGTTGAGGTGATTACTTTGACACTTTGTGTAACAAATTTGGTCCACATTTGCCAAAGTTATCGAGCTTCAGAGTTTGAAAAGTCACAAAATATGTTTGTTTTAGCACATAAAGTACTATTTTTCTTGGAAGTTCAACAAGATGTAATCATGGTGTGTTGTGACATCTTCATAACCTTGTCGAGCTGATTAATTTGACACTTTGTTTAACAAATTTGGTCCACATTTGCCAAAGTTATCGAGCTTCAAAACTGGAAAAGTCACAAAAGTTGTGTGTTTGAGCACATAAAGTACTATTTTTCTTGGAAATTCAACAAGATGCAATCATGAATTGTTGTGTCATTTTAAAGATCTCGTCGAACTGATTAATTTGACACTTTGGATAACAAATTTGGTCCACATTTGCCAAAATTATCGAGCTTCAAAATTGGAAAAGTCACAAAAGTTATGTGTTTGAGCACATAAAGTACTATTTTTCTTGGAAATTCAACAAGATGCAATCATGATGTGTTGTGACATATTCAAAATCTCGTCGAGCTGATTAATTTGACACTTTGGTTAACAAATTTGGTCCACATTTGCCAAAGTTATCGAGCTTCAAAGTTTGAAAAGTCACAAAATATGTGTGTTTGAGCACATAAAGTACTATTTTTCTTGGAAGTTCAACAAGATGTAATCATGGTGTGTTGTGTCATTTTAAAGATCTCGTCGAGCTGATTAATTTGACACTTTGGTTAACAAATTTGGTCCACATTTGCCAAAGTTATCGAGCTTCAAAGTTTGAAAAGTCACAAAATATGTGTGTTTGAGCACATAAAGTACTATTTTTCTTGGAAGTTCAACAAGATGCAATTCTGATGTGTTGTGACATCTTCAAAATCTCGTCGAGCTGATTAATTTGACACTTTGTTTAACAAATTTGGTCCACATTTGCCAAAGTTATCGAGCTTCAAAATTGGAAAAGTCACAAAAGTTGAGTGTTTGAGCACATAAAGTACTATTTTTCTTGGAAATTCAACAAGATGCAATCATGGTGTGTTGTGTCATTTTAAAGATCTCGTCGAGCTGATTAATTTGACACTTTGGTTAACAAATTTGGTCCACATTTGCCAAAGTTATCGAGCTTCAAAATTGGAAAAGTCACAAAAGTTGTGTGTTTGAGCACATAATGTACAATTTTTCTTGGAAGTTCAACAAGATGCAATCATGATGTGTTGTGTCATTTTAAAAATCTCGTCGAGCTGATTAATTTGACACTTTGGTTAACAAATTTGGTCCACATTTGCCAAAGTTATCGAGCTTCAAAGTTTGAAAAGTCACAAAATATGTGTGTTTGAGCACATAAAGTACTATTTTTCTTGGAAGTTCAACAAGATGTAATCATGGTGTGTTGTGTCATTTTAAAGATCTCGTGGAGCTGACTAATTTGACACTTTGGTTAACAAATTTGGTCCACATTTGCCAAAGTTATCGAGCTTCAAAATTTGAAAAGTCACAAAATATGTGTGTTTGAGCACATAAAGTACTATTTTTCTTGGAAATTCAACAAGATGCAATCATGAATTGTTGTGTCATTTTAAAGATCTCGTCGAGCTGATTAATTTGACACTTTGGTTAACAAATTTGGTCCACATTTGCCAAAGTAATCGAGCTTCAAAATTGGAAAAGTCACAAAAGTTGTGTGTTTGAGCACATAAAGTACTATTTTTCTTGGAAATTCAACAAGATGCAATCATGATGTGTTGTGTCATTTTAAAAATCTCGTCGAGCTGATTAATTTGACACTTTGTTTAACAAATTTGGTCTTCATTTTCCGAAGCTATCGAGCTTCAAAGTTCGAAAAGTCACAAAAGTTGTGTGTTTGAGCACATAAAGTACTATTTTTCTTGGAAGTTCAACAAGATGTAATCATGATGTGTTGTGACAACTTCAAAATCTCGTTGAGGTGATTACTTTGACACTTTGTGTAACAAATTTGGTCCACATTTGCCAAAGTTATCGAGCTTCAGAGTTTGAAAAGTCACAAAATATGTTTGTTTTAGCACATAAAGTACTATTTTTCTTGGAAGTTGAACAAGATGTAATCATGGTGTGTTGTGACATCTTCATAACCTTGTCGAGCTGATTAATTTGACACTTTGTTTAACAAATTTGGTCCACATTTGCCAAAGTTATCGAGCTTCAAAATTGGAAAAGTCACAAAAGTTGTGTGTTTGAGCACATAAAGTACTATTTTTCTTGGAAATGCAACAAGATGCAATCATGATGTGTTGTGACATATTCAAAATCTCGTCGAGCTGATTAATTTGACACTTTGGTTAACAAATTTGGTCCACATTTGCCAAAGTTATCGAGCTTCAAAGTTTGAAAAGTCACAAAATATGTGTGTTTGAGCACATAAAGTACTATTTTTCTTGGAAGTTCAACAAGATGTAATCATGGTGTGTTGTGTCATTTTAAAGATCTCGTCGAGCTGATTAATTTGACACTTTGGTTAACAAATTTGGTCCACATTTGCCAAAGTTATCGAGCTTCATAGTTTGAAAAGTCACAAAATATGTGTGTTTGAGCACATAAAGTACTATTTTTCTTGGAAATTCAACAAGATGCAATCATGAATTGTTGTGTCATTTTAAAGATCTCGTCGAGCTGATTAATTTGACACTTTGGTTAACAAATTTGGTCCACATTTGCCAAAGTTATCGAGCTTCAAAATTGGAAAAGTCACAAAAGTTGTGTGTTTGAGCACATAAAGTACTACTTTTCTTGGAAATTCAACAAGATGCAATCATGATGTGTTGTGTCATTTTAAAAATCTCGTCGAGCTGATTAATTTGACACTTTGTTTAACAAATTTGGTCTTCATTTGCCGAAGCTATCGAGCTTCAAAGTTTGAAAAGTCACAAAAGTTGTGTGTTTGAGCACATAAAGTACTATTTTTCTTGGAAGTTCTACAAGATGTAGTCATGATGTGTTGTGACATCTTCAAAATCTCGTTGAGGTGATTACTTTGACACTTTGTGTAACAAATTTGGTCCACATTTGCCAAAGTTATCGAGCTTCAGAGTTTGAAAAGTCACAAAATATGTTTGTTTTAGCACATAAAGTACTATTTTTCTTGGAAGTTCAACAAGATGTAATCATGGTGTGTTGTGACATCTTCATAACCTTGTCGAGCTGATTAATTTGACACTTTGTTTAACAAATTTGGTCCACATTTGCCAAAGTTATCGAGCTTCAAAATTGGAAAAGTCACAAAAGTTGTGTGTTTGAGCACATAAAGTACTATTTTTCTTGGAAATTCAACAAGATGCAATCATGAATTGTTGTGTCATTTTAAAGATCTCGTCGAACTGATTAATTTGACACTTTGTTTAACAAATTTGGTCCACATTTGCCAAAGTTATCGAGCTTCAAAATTGGAAAAGTCACAAAAGTTGTGTGTTTGAGCACATAAAGTACTATTTTTCTTGGAAATTCAACAAGATGCAATCATGATGTGTTGTGACATATTCAAAATCTCGTCGAGCTGATTAATTTGACACTTTGGTTAACAAATTTGGTCCACATTTGCCAAAGTTATCGAGCTTCAAAGTTTGAAAAGTCACAAAATATGTGTGTTTGAGCACATAAAGTACTATTTTTCTTGGAAATTCAATAAGATGCAATCATGGTGTGTTGTGTCATTTTAAAGATCTCGTCGAGCTGATTAATTTGACACTTTGGTTAACAAATTTGGTCCACATTTGCCAAAGTTATCGAGCTTCAAAGTTTGAAAAGTCACAAAATATGTGTGTTTGAGCACATAAAGTACTATTTTTCTTGGAAATTCAACAAGATGCAATCATGATGTGTTGTGTCATTTTAAAAATCTCGTCGAGCTGATTAATTTGACACTTTGGTTAACAAATTTGGTCCACATTTGCCAAAGTTATCGAGCTTCAAAGTTTGAAAAGTCACAAAATATGTGTGTTTGAGCACATAAAGTACTATTTTTCTTGGAAGTTCAACAAGATGTAATCATGGTGTGTTGTGTCATTTTAAAGATCTCGTCGAGCTGACTAATTTGACACTTTGGTTAACAAATTTGGTCCACATTTGCCAAAGTTATCGAGCTTCAAAGTTTGAAAAGTCACAAAAGTTATGTGTTTGAGCACATAAAGTACTATTTTTCTTGGAAATTCAACAAGATGCAATCATGATGTGTTGTGTCATTTTAAAAATCTCGTCGAGCTGATTAATTTGACACTTTGTTTAACAAATTTGGTCTTCATTTTCCGAAGCTATCGAGCTTCAAAGTTCGAAAAGTCACAAAAGTTGTGTGTTTGAGCACATAAAGTACTACTTTTCTTGGAAATTCAACAAGATGCAATCATGATGTGTTGTGTCATTTTAAAAATCTCGTCGAGCTGATTAATTTGACACTTTGTTTAACAAATTTGGTCTTCATTTGCCGAAGCTATCGAGCTTCAAAGTTTGAAAAGTCACAAAAGTTGTGTGTTTGAGCACATAAAGTACTATTTTTCTTGGAAGTTCAACAAGATGTAGTCATGATGTGTTGTGACATCTTCAAAATCTCGTTGAGGTGATTACTTTGACACTTTGTGTAACAAATTTGGTCCACATTTGCCAAAGTTATCGAGCTTCAGAGTTTGAAAAGTCACAAAATATGTTTGTTTTAGCACATAAAGTACTATTTTTCTTGGAAGTTCAACAAGATGTAATCATGGTGTGTTGTGACATCTTCATAACCTTGTCGAGCTGATTAATTTGACACTTTGTTTAACAAATTTGGTCCACATTTGCCAAAGTTATCGAGCTTCAAAATTGGAAAAGTCACAAAAGTTGTGTGTTTGAGCACATAAAGTACTATTTTTCTTGGAAATTCAACAAGATGCAATCATGAATTGTTGTGTCATTTTAAAGATCTCGTCGAACTGATTAATTTGACACTTTGGATAACAAATTTGGTCCACATTTGCCAAAGTTATCGAGCTTCAAAATTGGAAAAGTCACAAAAGTTATGTGTTTGAGCACATAAAGTACTATTTTTCTTGGAAATTCAACAAGATGCAATCATGATGTGTTGTGACATATTCAAAATCTCGTCGAGCTGATTAATTTGACACTTTGGTTAACAAATTTGGTCCACATTTGCCAAAGTTATCGAGCTTCAAAGTTTGAAAAGTCACAAAAGTTATGTGTTTGAGCACATAATGTACTATTTTTCTTGGAAGATCAACAAGATGTAATCATGGTGTGTTGTGTCATTTTAAAGATCTCGTCGAGCTGATTAATTTGACACTTTGGTTAACAAATTTGGTCCACATTTGCCAAAGTTATCGAGCTTCAAAGTTTGAAAAGTAACAAAATATGTGTGTTTGAGCACATAAAGTACTATTTTTCTTGGAAATTCAACAAGATGCAATCATGATGTGTTGTGACATATTCAAAATCTCGTCGAGCTGATTAATTTGACACTTTGGTTAACAAATTTGGTCCACATTTGCCAAAGTTATCGAGCTTCAAAGTTTGAAAAGTCACAAAATATGTGTGTTTGAGCACATAAAGTACTATTTTTCTTGGAAGTTCAACAAGATGTAATCATGGTGTGTTGTGTCATTTTAAAGATCTCGTCGAGCTGACTAATTTGACACTTTGGTTAACAAATTTGGTCCACATTTGCCAAAGTTATCGAGCTTCAAAATTTGAAAAGTCACAAAATATGTGTGTTTGAGCACATAAAGTACTATTTTTCTTGGAAGTTCAACAAGATGTAATCATGGTGTGTTGTGTCATTTTAAAGATCTCGTCGAGCTGACTAATTTGACACTTTGGATAACAAATTTGGTCCACATTTGCCAAAGTTATCGAGCTTCAAAATTGGAAAAGTCACAAAAGTTATGTGTTTGAGCACATAAAGTACTATTTTTCTTGGAAATTCAACAAGATGCAATCATGATGTGTTGTGACATATTCAAAATCTCGTCGAGCTGATTAATTTGACACTTTGGTTAACAAATTTGGTCCACATTTGCCAAAGTTATCGAGCTTCAAAGTTTGAAAAGTCACAAAAGTTATGTGTTTGAGCACATAAAGTACTATTTTTCTTGGAAATTCAATAAGATGCAATCATGGTGTGTTGTGTCATTTTAAAGATCTCGTCGAGCTGATTAATTTGACACTTTGGTTAACAAATTTGGTCCACATTTGCCAAAGTTATCGAGCTTCAAAATTGGAAAAGTCACAAAAGTTGTGTGTTTGAGCACATAATGTACAATTTTTCTTGGAAGTTCAACAAGATGCAATCATGATGTGTTGTGTCATTTTAAAAATCTCGTCGAGCTGATTAATTTGACACTTTGGTTAACAAATTTGGTCCACATTTGCCAAAGTTATCGAGCTTCAAAGTTTGAAAAGTCACAAAATATGTGTGTTTGAGCACATAAAGTACTATTTTTCTTGGAAGTTCAACAAGATGTAATCATGGTGTGTTGTGTCATTTTAAAGATCTCGTCGAGCTGACTAATTTGACACTTTGGTTAACAAATTTGGTCCACATTTGCCAAAGTTATCGAGCTTCAAAATTTGAAAAGTCACAAAATATGTGTGTTTGAGCACATAAAGTACTATTTTTCTTGGAAATTCAACAAGATGCAATCATGAATTGTTGTGTCATTTTAAAGATCTCGTCGAGCTGATTAATTTGACACTTTGGTTAACAAATTTGGTCCACATTTGCCAAAGTAATCGAGCTTCAAAATTGGAAAAGTCACAAAAGTTGTGTGTTTGAGCACATAAAGTACTATTTTTCTTGGAAATTCAACAAGATGCAATCATGATGTGTTGTGTCATTTTAAAAATCTCGTCGAGCTGATTAATTTGACACTTTGTTTAACAAATTTGGTCTTCATTTTCCGAAGCTATCGAGCTTCAAAGTTCGAAAAGTCACAAAAGTTGTGTGTTTGAGCACATAAAGTACTATTTTTCTTGGAAGTTCAACAAGATGTAATCATGATGTGTTGTGACAACTTCAAAATCTCGTTGAGGTGATTACTTTGACACTTTGTGTAACAAATTTGGTCCACATTTGCCAAAGTTATCGAGCTTCAGAGTTTGAAAAGTCACAAAATATGTTTGTTTTAGCACATAAAGTACTATTTTTCTTGGAAGTTGAACAAGATGTAATCATGGTGTGTTGTGACATCTTCATAACCTTGTCGAGCTGATTAATTTGACACTTTGTTTAACAAATTTGGTCCACATTTGCCAAAGTTATCGAGCTTCAAAATTGGAAAAGTCACAAAAGTTGTGTGTTTGAGCACATAAAGTACTATTTTTCTTGGAAATGCAACAAGATGCAATCATGATGTGTTGTGACATATTCAAAATCTCGTCGAGCTGATTAATTTGACACTTTGGTTAACAAATTTGGTCCACATTTGCCAAAGTTATCGAGCTTCAAAGTTTGAAAAGTCACAAAATATGTGTGTTTGAGCACATAAAGTACTATTTTTCTTGGAAGTTCAACAAGATGTAATCATGGTGTGTTGTGTCATTTTAAAGATCTCGTCGAGCTGATTAATTTGACACTTTGGTTAACAAATTTGGTCCACATTTGCCAAAGTTATCGAGCTTCAAAGTTTGAAAAGTCACAAAATATGTGTGTTTGAGCACATAAAGTACTATTTTTCTTGGAAATTCAACAAGATGCAATCATGAATTGTTGTGTCATTTTAAAGATCTCGTCGAGCTGATTAATTTGACACTTTGGTTAACAAATTTGGTCCACATTTGCCAAAGTTATCGAGCTTCAAAATTGGAAAAGTCACAAAAGTTGTGTGTTTGAGCACATAAAGTACTACTTTTCTTGGAAATTCAACAAGATGCAATCATGATGTGTTGTGTCATTTTAAAAATCTCGTCGAGCTGATTAATTTGACACTTTGTTTAACAAATTTGGTCTTCATTTGCCGAAGCTATCGAGCTTCAAAGTTTGAAAAGTCACAAAAGTTGTGTGTTTGAGCACATAAAGTACTATTTTTCTTGGAAGTTCAACAAGATGTAGTCATGATGTGTTGTGACATCTTCAAAATCTCGTTGAGGTGATTACTTTGACACTTTGTGTAACAAATTTGGTCCACATTTGCCAAAGTTATCGAGCTTCAGAGTTTGAAAAGTCACAAAATATGTTTGTTTTAGCACATAAAGTACTATTTTTCTTGGAAGTTCAACAAGATGTAATCATGGTGTGTTGTGACATCTTCATAACCTTGTCGAGCTGATTAATTTGACACTTTGTTTAACAAATTTGGTCCACATTTGCCAAAGTTATCGAGCTTCAAAATTGGAAAAGTCACAAAAGTTGTGTGTTTGAGCACATAAAGTACTATTTTTCTTGGAAATTCAACAAGATGCAATCATGAATTGTTGTGTCATTTTAAAGATCTCGTCGAACTGATTAATTTGACACTTTGGATAACAAATTTGGTCCACATTTGCCAAAGTTATCGAGCTTCAAAATTGGAAAAGTCACAAAAGTTATGTGTTTGAGCACATAAAGTACTATTTTTCTTGGAAATTCAACAAGATGCAATCATGATGTGTTGTGACATATTCAAAATCTCGTCGAGCTGATTAATTTGACACTTTGGTTAACAAATTTGGTCCACATTTGCCAAAGTTATCGAGCTTCAAAGTTTGAAAAGTCACAAAAGTTATGTGTTTGAGCACATAATGTACTATTTTTCTTGGAAGATCAACAAGATGTAATCATGGTGTGTTGTGTCATTTTAAAGATCTCGTCGAGCTGATTAATTTGACACTTTGGTTAACAAATTTGGTCCACATTTGCCAAAGTTATCGAGCTTCAAAGTTTGAAAAGTAACAAAATATGTGTGTTTGAGCACATAAAGTACTATTTTTCTTGGAAGTTCAACAAGATGCAATTCTGATGTGTTGTGACATCTTCAAAATCTCGTCGAGCTGATTAATTTGACACTTTGTTTAACAAATTTGGTCCACATTTGCCAAAGTTATCGAGCTTCAAAATTGGAAAAGTCACAAAAGTTGAGTGTTTGAGCACATAAAGTACTATTTTTCTTGGAAGTTCAACAAGATGTAATCATGGTGTGTTGTGTCATTTTAAAGATCTCGTCGAGCTGACTAATTTGACACTTTGGTTAACAAATTTGGTCCACATTTGCCAAAGTTATCGAGCTTCAAAATTTGAAAAGTCACAAAATATGTGTGTTTGAGCACATAAAGTACTATTTTTCTTGGAAATTCAACAAGATGCAATCATGAATTGTTGTGTCATTTTAAAGATCTCGTCGAGCTGATTAATTTGACACTTTGGTTAACAAATTTGGTCCACATTTGCCAAAGTAATCGAGCTTCAAAATTGGAAAAGTCACAAAAGTTGTGTGTTTGAGCACATAAAGTACTATTTTTCTTGGAAATTCAACAAGATGCAATCATGATGTGTTGTGTCATTTTAAAAATCTCGTCGAGCTGATTAATTTGACACTTTGTTTAACAAATTTGGTCTTCATTTTCCGAAGCTATCGAGCTTCAAAGTTCGAAAAGTCACAAAAGTTGTGTGTTTGAGCACATAAAGTACTATTTTTCTTGGAAGTTCAACAAGATGTAATCATGATGTGTTGTGACAACTTCAAAATCTCGTTGAGGTGATTACTTTGACACTTTGTGTAACAAATTTGGTCCACATTTGCCAAAGTTATCGAGCTTCAGAGTTTGAAAAGTCACAAAATATGTTTGTTTTAGCACATAAAGTACTATTTTTCTTGGAAGTTGAACAAGATGTAATCATGGTGTGTTGTGACATCTTCATAACCTTGTCGAGCTGATTAATTTGACACTTTGTTTAACAAATTTGGTCCACATTTGCCAACGTTATCGAGCTTCAAAATTGGAAAAGTCACAAAAGTTGTGTGTTTGAGCACATAAAGTACTATTTTTCTTGGAAATTCAACAAGATGCAATCATGAATTGTTGTGTCATTTTAAAGATCTCGTCGAACTGATTAATTTGACACTTTGGATAACAAATTTGGTCCACATTTGCCAAAGTTATCGAGCTTCAAAATTGGAAAAGTCACAAAAGTTGTGTGTTTGAGCACATAAAGTACTATTTTTCTTGGAAATGCAACAAGATGCAATCATGATGTGTTGTGACATATTCAAAATCTCGTCGAGCTGATTAATTTGACACTTTGGTTAACAAATTTGGTCCACATTTGCCAAAGTTATCGAGCTTCAAAGTTTGAAAAGTCACAAAATATGTGTGTTTGAGCACATAAAGTACTATTTTTCTTGGAAGTTCAACAAGATGTAATCATGGTGTGTTGTGTCATTTTAAAGATCTCGTCGAGCTGATTAATTTGACACTTTGGTTAACAAATTTGGTCCACATTTGCCAAAGTTATCGAGCTTCAAAGTTTGAAAAGTCACAAAATATGTGTGTTTGAGCACATAAAGTACTATTTTTCTTGGAAATTCAACAAGATGCAATCATGAATTGTTGTGTCATTTTAAAGATCTCGTCGAGCTGATTAATTTGACACTTTGGTTAACAAATTTGGTCCACATTTGCCAAAGTTATCGAGCTTCAAAATTGGAAAAGTCACAAAAGTTGTGTGTTTGAGCACATAAAGTACTACTTTTCTTGGAAATTCAACAAGATGCAATCATGATGTGTTGTGTCATTTTAAAAATCTCGTCGAGCTGATTAATTTGACACTTTGTTTAACAAATTTGGTCTTCATTTGCCGAAGCTATCGAGCTTCAAAGTTTGAAAAGTCACAAAAGTTGTGTGTTTGAGCACATAAAGTACTATTTTTCTTGGAAGTTCAACAAGATGTAGTCATGATGTGTTGTGACATCTTCAAAATCTCGTTGAGGTGATTGCTTTGACACTTTGTGTAACAAATTTGGTCCACATTTGCCAAAGTTATCGAGCTTCAGAGTTTGAAAAGTCACAAAATATGTTTGTTTTAGCACATAAAGTACTATTTTTCTTGGAAGTTCAACAAGATGTAATCATGGTGTGTTGTGACATCTTCATAACCTTGTCGAGCTGATTAATTTGACACTTTGTTTAACAAATTTGGTCCACATTTGCCAAAGTTATCGAGCTTCAAAGTTTGAAAAGTCACAAAATATGTGTGTTTGAGCACATAAAGTACTATTTTTCTTGGAAATTCAACAAGATGCAATCATGAATTGTTGTGTCATTTTAAAGATCTCGTCGAGCTGATTAATTTGACACTTTGTTTAACAAATTTGGTCTTCATTTGCCGAAGCTATCGAGCTTCAAAGTTTGAAAAGTCACAAAAGTTGTGTGTTTGAGCACATAAAGTACTATTTTTCTTGGAAGTTCAACAAGATGTAGTCATGATGTGTTGTGACATCTTCAAAATCTCGTTGAGGTGATTACTTTGACACTTTGTGTAACAAATTTGGTCCACATTTGCCAAAGTTATCGAGCTTCAGAGTTTGAAAAGTCACAAAATATGTTTGTTTTAGCACATAAAGTACTATTTTTCTTGGAAGTTCAACAAGATGTAATCATGGTGTGTTGTGACATCTTCATAACCTTGTCGAGCTGATTAATTTGACACTTTGGTTAACAAATTTGGTCCACATTTGCCAAAGTTATCGAGCTTCAAAATTGGAAAAGTCACAAAAGTTGTGTGTTTGAGCACATAAAGTACTACTTTTCTTGGAAATTCAACAAGATGCAATCATGATGTGTTGTGTCATTTTAAAAATCTCGTCGAGCTGATTAATTTGACACTTTGTTTAACAAATTTGGTCTTCATTTGCCGAAGCTATCGAGCTTCAAAGTTTGAAAAGTCACAAAAGTTGTGTGTTTGAGCACATAAAGTACTATTTTTCTTGGAAGTTCAACAAGATGTAGTCATGATGTGTTGTGACATCTTCAAAATCTCGTTGAGGTGATTACTTTGACACTTTGTGTAACAAATTTGGTCCACATTTGCCAAAGTTATCGAGCTTCAGAGTTTGAAAAGTCACAAAATATGTTTGTTTTAGCACATAAAGTACTATTTTTCTTGGAAGTTCAACAAGATGTAATCATGGTGTGTTGTGACATCTTCATAACCTTGTCGAGCTGATTAATTTGACACTTTGTTTAACAAATTTGGTCCACATTTGCCAAAGTTATCGAGCTTCAAAATTGGAAAAGTCACAAAAGTTGTGTGTTTGAGCACATAAAGTACTATTTTTCTTGGAAATTCAACAAGATGCAATCATGAATTGTTGTGTCATTTTAAAGATCTCGTCGAACTGATTAATTTGACACTTTGGATAACAAATTTGGTCCACATTTGCCAAAGTTATCGAGCTTCAAAATTGGAAAAGTCACAAAAGTTGTGTGTTTGAGCACATAAAGTACTATTTTTCTTGGAAATTCAACAAGATGCAATCATGATGTGTTGTGACATATTCAAAATCTCGTCGAGCTGATTAATTTGACACTTTGGTTAACAAATTTGGTCCACATTTGCCAAAGTTATCGAGCTTCAAAGTTTGAAAAGTCACAAAATATGTGTGTTTGAGCACATAAAGTACTATTTTTCTTGGAAGTTCAACAAGATGTAATCATGGTGTGTTGTGTCATTTTAAAGATCTCGTCGAGCTGATTAATTTGACACTTTGGTTAACAAATTTGGTCCACATTTGCCAAAGTTATCGAGCTTCAAAATTGGAAAAGTCACAAAAGTTGTGTGTTTGAGCACATAATGTACTATTTTTCTTGGAAGTTCAACAAGATGCAATGATGATGTGTTGTGACATCTTCAAAATCTCGTTGAGGTGATTACTTTGACACTTTGTTTACCAAATTTGGTCCACATTTGCCAAAGTTATCGAGCTTCAGAGTTTGAAAAGTCACAAAATATGTGTGTTTGAGCACATAAAGTACTATTTTTCTTGGAAGTTCAACAAGATGCAATCATGATGTGTTGTGTCATTTTAAAGATCTCGTCGAGCTGATTAATTTGACACTTTGGTTAACAAATTTGGTCCACATTTGCCAAAGTTATCGAGCTTCAAAGTTTGAAAAGTCACAAAATATGTGTGTTTGAGCACATAAAGTACTATTTTTCTTGGAAGTTCAACAAGATGTAATCATGGTGTGTTGTGTCATTTTAAAGATCTCGTCGAGCTGATTAATTTGATACTTTGTTTAACAAATTTGGTCTTTATTTGCCGAAGCTATCGAGCTTCAAAGTTTGAAAAGTCACAAAAGTTGTGTGTTTGAGCACATAATGTACTATTTTTCTTGGAAGTTCAACAAGATGCAATCATGATGTGTTGTGTCATTTTAAAGATCTCGTCGAGCTGATTAATTTGACACTTTGGTTAACAAATTTGGTCCACATTTGCCAAAGTTATCGAGCTTCAAA
This sequence comes from Euwallacea fornicatus, assembly GCF_040115645.1. Classification (NCBI taxonomy): domain Eukaryota; kingdom Metazoa; phylum Arthropoda; class Insecta; order Coleoptera; family Curculionidae; genus Euwallacea; species Euwallacea fornicatus. The sequence goes on along the minus strand of NW_027096024.1, from coordinate 541,497 downwards.
GTTTGAAAAGTCACAAAATATGTGTGTTTGAGCACATAAAGTACTATTTTTCTTGGAAGTTCAACAAGATGTAATCATGGTGTGTTGTGTCATTTTAAAGATCTCATCGAGCTGATTAATTTGACACTTTGTTTAACAAATTTGGTCTTTATTTGCCGAAGCTATCGAGCTTCAAAGTTTGAAAAGTCACAAAAGTTGTGTGTTTGAGCACATAATGTACTATTTTTCTTGGAAGTTCAACAAGATGCAATCATGATGTGTTGTGTCATTTTAAAAATCTCGTCGAGCTGATTAATTTGACACTTTGGTTAACAAATTTGGTCCACATTTGCCAAAGTTATCGAGCTTCAAAGTTTGAAAAGTCACAAAATATGTGTGTTTGAGCACATAAAGTACTATTTTTCTTGGAAGTTCAACAAGATGTAGTCATGATGTGTTGTGACATCTTCAAAATCTCGTTGAGGTGATTACTTTGACACTTTGTGTAACAAATTTGGTCCACATTTGCCAAAGTTATCGAGCTTCAGAGTTTGAAAAGTCACAAAATATGTGTGTTTGAGCACATAAAGTACTATTTTTCTTGGAAGTTCAACAAGATGCAATTCTGATGTGTTGTGACATCTTCAAAATCTCGTCGAGCTGATTAATTTGACACTTTGTTTAACAAATTTGGTCCACATTTGCCAAAGTTATCGAGCTTCAAAATTGGAAAAGTCACAAAAGTTGAGTGTTTGAGCACATAAAGTACTATTTTTCTTGGAAATTCAACAAGATGCAATCATGGTGTGTTGTGTCATTTTAAAGATCTCGTCGAGCTGATTAATTTGACACTTTGGTTAACAAATTTGGTCCACATTTGCCAAAGTTATCGAGCTTCAAAATTGGAAAAGTCACAAAAGTTGTGTGTTTGAGCACATAATGTACTATTTTTCTTGGAAGTTCAACAAGATGCAATCATGATGTGTTGTGTCATTTTAAAAATCTCGTCGAGCTGATTAATTTGACACTTTGGTTAACAAATTTGGTCCACATTTGCCAAAGTTATCGAGCTTCAAAGTTTGAAAAGTCACAAAATATGTGTGTTTGAGCACATAAAGTACTATTTTTCTTGGAAGTTCAACAAGATGTAATCATGGTGTGTTGTGTCATTTTAAAGATCTCGTCGAGCTGACTAATTTGACACTTTGGTTAACAAATTTGGTCCACATTTGCCAAAGTTATCGAGCTTCAAAATTTGAAAAGTCACAAAATATGTGTGTTTGAGCACATAAAGTACTATTTTTCTTGGAAATTCAACAAGATGCAATCATGAATTGTTGTGTCATTTTAAAGATCTCGTCGAGCTGATTAATTTGACACTTTGGTTAACAAATTTGGTCCACATTTGCCAAAGTAATCGAGCTTCAAAATTGGAAAAGTCACAAAAGTTGTGTGTTTGAGCACATAAAGTACTATTTTTCTTGGAAATTCAACAAGATGCAATCATGATGTGTTGTGTCATTTTAAAAATCTCGTCGAGCTGATTAATTTGACACTTTGTTTAACAAATTTGGTCTTCATTTTCCGAAGCTATCGAGCTTCAAAGTTCGAAAAGTCACAAAAGTTGTGTGTTTGAGCACATAAAGTACTATTTTTCTTGGAAGTTCAACAAGATGTAGTCATGATGTGTTGTGACATCTTCAAAATCTCGTTGAGGTGATTACTTTGACACTTTGTGTAACAAATTTGGTCCACATTTGCCAAAGTTATCGAGCTTCAGAGATTGAAAAGTCACAAAATAGGTTTGTTTTAGCACATAAAGTACTATTTTTCTTGGAAGTTCAACAAGATGTAATCATGGTGTGTTGTGACATCTTCATAACCTTGTCGAGCTGATTAATTTGACACTTTGTTTAACAAATTTGGTCCACATTTGCCAAAGTTATCGAGCTTCAAAATTGGAAAAGTCACAAAAGTTGTGTGTTTGAGCACATAAAGTACTATTTTTCTTGGAAATTCAACAAGATGCAATCATGAATTGTTGTGTCATTTTAAAGATCTCGTCGAACTGATTAATTTGACACTTTGGATAACAAATTTGGTCCACATTTGCCAAAGTTATCGAGCTTCAAAATTGGAAAAGTCACAAAAGTTATGTGTTTGAGCACATAAAGTACTATTTTTCGTGGAAATTCAACAAGATGCAATCATGATGTGTTGTGACATCTTCAAAATCTCGTTGAGGTGATTATTTTGACACTTTGTTTAACAAATTTGGTCCACATTTGCCAAAGTTATCGAGCTTCAGAATTTGAAAAGTCACAAAATATGTGTGTTTGAGCACATAAAGTACTATTTTTCTTGGAAGTTCAACAAGATGCAATCATGATGTGTTGTGTCATTTTAAAGATCTCGTCGAGCTGATTAATTTGACACTTTGGTTAACAAATTTGGTCCACATTTGCCAAAGTTATCGAGCTTCAAAGTTTGAAAAGTCACAAAATATGTGTGTTTGAGCACATAAAGTACTATTTTTCTTGGAAATTCAACAAGATGCAATCATGAATTGTTGTGTCATTTTAAAGATCTCGTCGAGCTGATTAATTTGACACTTTGGTTAACAAATTTGGTCCACATTTGCCAAAGTTATCGAGCTTCAAAATTGGAAAAGTCACAAAAGTTGTGTGTTTGAGCACATAAAGTACTACTTTTCTTGGAAATTCAACAAGATGCAATCATGATGTGTTGTGTCATTTTAAAAATCTCGTCGAGCTGATTAATTTGACACTTTGTTTAACAAATTTGGTCTTCATTTGCCGAAGCTATCGAGCTTCAAAGTTTGAAAAGTCACAAAAGTTGTGTGTTTGAGCACATAAAGTACTATTTTTCTTGGAAGTTCAACAAGATGTAGTCATGATGTGTTGTGACATCTTCAAAATCTCGTTGAGGTGATTACTTTGACACTTTGTGTAACAAATTTGGTCCACATTTGCCAAAGTTATCGAGCTTCAGAGTTTGAAAAGTCACAAAATATGTTTGTTTTAGCACATAAAGTACTATTTTTCTTGGAAGTTCAACAAGATGTAATCATGGTGTGTTGTGACATCTTCATAACCTTGTCGAGCTGATTAATTTGACACTTTGTTTAACAAATTTGGTCCACATTTGCCAAAGTTATCGAGCTTCAAAGTTTGAAAAGTCACAAAATATGTGTGTTTGAGCACATAAAGTACTATTTTTCTTGGAAATTCAACAAGATGCAATCATGAATTGTTGTGTCATTTTAAAGATCTCGTCGAGCTGATTAATTTGACACTTTGTTTAACAAATTTGGTCTTCATTTGCCGAAGCTATCGAGCTTCAAAGTTTGAAAAGTCACAAAAGTTGTGTGTTTGAGCACATAAAGTACTATTTTTCTTGGAAGTTCAACAAGATGTAGTCATGATGTGTTGTGACATCTTCAAAATCTCGTTGAGGTGATTACTTTGACACTTTGTGTAACAAATTTGGTCCACATTTGCCAAAGTTATCGAGCTTCAGAGTTTGAAAAGTCACAAAATATGTTTGTTTTAGCACATAAAGTACTATTTTTCTTGGAAGTTCAACAAGATGTAATCATGGTGTGTTGTGACATCTTCATAACCTTGTCGAGCTGATTAATTTGACACTTTGGTTAACAAATTTGGTCCACATTTGCCAAAGTTATCGAGCTTCAAAATTGGAAAAGTCACAAAAGTTGTGTGTTTGAGCACATAAAGTACTACTTTTCTTGGAAATTCAACAAGATGCAATCATGATGTGTTGTGTCATTTTAAAAATCTCGTCGAGCTGATTAATTTGACACTTTGTTTAACAAATTTGGTCTTCATTTGCCGAAGCTATCGAGCTTCAAAGTTTGAAAAGTCACAAAAGTTGTGTGTTTGAGCACATAAAGTACTATTTTTCTTGGAAGTTCAACAAGATGTAGTCATGATGTGTTGTGACATCTTCAAAATCTCGTTGAGGTGATTACTTTGACACTTTGTGTAACAAATTTGGTCCACATTTGCCAAAGTTATCGAGCTTCAGAGTTTGAAAAGTCACAAAATATGTTTGTTTTAGCACATAAAGTACTATTTTTCTTGGAAGTTCAACAAGATGTAATCATGGTGTGTTGTGACATCTTCATAACCTTGTCGAGCTGATTAATTTGACACTTTGTTTAACAAATTTGGTCCACATTTGCCAAAGTTATCGAGCTTCAAAATTGGAAAAGTCACAAAAGTTGTGTGTTTGAGCACATAAAGTACTATTTTTCTTGGAAATTCAACAAGATGCAATCATGAATTGTTGTGTCATTTTAAAGATCTCGTCGAACTGATTAATTTGACACTTTGGATAACAAATTTGGTCCACATTTGCCAAAGTTATCGAGCTTCAAAATTGGAAAAGTCACAAAAGTTGTGTGTTTGAGCACATAAAGTACTATTTTTCTTGGAAATTCAACAAGATGCAATCATGATGTGTTGTGACATATTCAAAATCTCGTCGAGCTGATTAATTTGACACTTTGGTTAACAAATTTGGTCCACATTTGCCAAAGTTATCGAGCTTCAAAGTTTGAAAAGTCACAAAATATGTGTGTTTGAGCACATAAAGTACTATTTTTCTTGGAAGTTCAACAAGATGTAATCATGGTGTGTTGTGTCATTTTAAAGATCTCGTCGAGCTGATTAATTTGACACTTTGGTTAACAAATTTGGTCCACATTTGCCAAAGTTATCGAGCTTCAAAATTGGAAAAGTCACAAAAGTTGTGTGTTTGAGCACATAATGTACTATTTTTCTTGGAAGTTCAACAAGATGCAATGATGATGTGTTGTGACATCTTCAAAATCTCGTTGAGGTGATTACTTTGACACTTTGTTTACCAAATTTGGTCCACATTTGCCAAAGTTATCGAGCTTCAGAGTTTGAAAAGTCACAAAATATGTGTGTTTGAGCACATAAAGTACTATTTTTCTTGGAAGTTCAACAAGATGCAATCATGATGTGTTGTGTCATTTTAAAGATCTCGTCGAGCTGATTAATTTGACACTTTGGTTAACAAATTTGGTCCACATTTGCCAAAGTTATCGAGCTTCAAAGTTTGAAAAGTCACAAAATATGTGTGTTTGAGCACATAAAGTACTATTTTTCTTGGAAGTTCAACAAGATGTAATCATGGTGTGTTGTGTCATTTTAAAGATCTCGTCGAGCTGATTAATTTGATACTTTGTTTAACAAATTTGGTCTTTATTTGCCGAAGCTATCGAGCTTCAAAGTTTGAAAAGTCACAAAAGTTGTGTGTTTGAGCACATAATGTACTATTTTTCTTGGAAGTTCAACAAGATGCAATCATGATGTGTTGTGTCATTTTAAAGATCTCGTCGAGCTGATTAATTTGACACTTTGGTTAACAAATTTGGTCCACATTTGCCAAAGTTATCGAGCTTCAAAGTTTGAAAAGTCACAAAATATGTGTGTTTGAGCACATAAAGTACTATTTTTCTTGGAAGTTCAACAAGATGTAATCATGGTGTGTTGTGTCATTTTAAAGATCTCATCGAGCTGATTAATTTGACACTTTGTTTAACAAATTTGGTCTTTATTTGCCGAAGCTATCGAGCTTCAAAGTTTGAAAAGTCACAAAAGTTGTGTGTTTGAGCACATAATGTACTATTTTTCTTGGAAGTTCAACAAGATGCAATCATGATGTGTTGTGTCATTTTAAAAATCTCGTCGAGCTGATTAATTTGACACTTTGGTTAACAAATTTGGTCCACATTTGCCAAAGTTATCGAGCTTCAAAGTTTGAAAAGTCACAAAATATGTGTGTTTGAGCACATAAAGTACTATTTTTCTTGGAAGTTCAACAAGATGTAGTCATGATGTGTTGTGACATCTTCAAAATCTCGTTGAGGTGATTACTTTGACACTTTGTGTAACAAATTTGGTCCACATTTGCCAAAGTTATCGAGCTTCAGAGTTTGAAAAGTCACAAAATATGTGTGTTTGAGCACATAAAGTACTATTTTTCTTGGAAGTTCAACAAGATGCAATTCTGATGTGTTGTGACATCTTCAAAATCTCGTCGAGCTGATTAATTTGACACTTTGTTTAACAAATTTGGTCCACATTTGCCAAAGTTATCGAGCTTCAGAGATTGAAAAGTCACAAAATAGGTTTGTTTTAGCACATAAAGTACTATTTTTCTTGGAAGTTCAACAAGATGTAGTCATGATGTGTTGTGACATCTTCAAAATCTCGTTGAGGTGATTAATTTGACACTTTGTTTAACAAATTTGGTCCACATTTGCCAAAGTTATCGAGCTTCAAAATTGGAAAAGTCACAAAAGTTGTGTGTTTGAGCACATAAAGTACTATTTTTCTTGGAAATTCAACAAGATGCAATCATGAATTGTTGTGTCATTTTAAAGATCTCGTCGAACTGATTAATTTGACACTTTGGATAACAAATTTGGTCCACATTTGCCAAAGTTATCGAGCTTCAAAATTGGAAAAGTCACAAAAGTTATGTGTTTGAGCACATAAAGTACTATTTTTCGTGGAAATTCAACAAGATGCAATCATGATGTGTTGTGACATCTTCAAAATCTCGTTGAGGTGATTATTTTGACACTTTGTTTAACAAATTTGGTCCACATTTGCCAAAGTTATCGAGCTTCAGAATTTGAAAAGTCACAAAATATGTGTGTTTGAGCACATAAAGTACTATTTTTCTTGGAAGTTCAACAAGATGCAATCATGATGTGTTGTGTCATTTTAAAGATCTCGTCGAGCTGATTAATTTGACACTTTGGTTAACAAATTTGGTCCACATTTGCCAAAGTTATCGAGCTTCAAAGTTTGAAAAGTCACAAAATATGTGTGTTTGAGCACATAAAGTACTATTTTTCTTGGAAATTCAACAAGATGCAATCATGAATTGTTGTGTCATTTTAAAGATCTCGTCGAGCTGATTAATTTGACACTTTGGTTAACAAATTTGGTCCACATTTGCCAAAGTTATCGAGCTTCAAAATTGGAAAAGTCACAAAAGTTGTGTGTTTGAGCACATAAAGTACTACTTTTCTTGGAAATTCAACAAGATGCAATCATGATGTGTTGTGTCATTTTAAAAATCTCGTCGAGCTGATTAATTTGACACTTTGTTTAACAAATTTGGTCTTCATTTGCCGAAGCTATCGAGCTTCAAAGTTTGAAAAGTCACAAAAGTTGTGTGTTTGAGCACATAAAGTACTATTTTTCTTGGAAGTTCAACAAGATGTAGTCATGATGTGTTGTGACATCTTCAAAATCTCGTTGAGGTGATTACTTTGACACTTTGTGTAACAAATTTGGTCCACATTTGCCAAAGTTATCGAGCTTCAGAGTTTGAAAAGTCACAAAATATGTTTGTTTTAGCACATAAAGTACTATTTTTCTTGGAAGTTCAACAAGATGTAATCATGGTGTGTTGTGACATCTTCATAACCTTGTCGAGCTGATTAATTTGACACTTTGTTTAACAAATTTGGTCCACATTTGCCAAAGTTATCGAGCTTCAAAGTTTGAAAAGTCACAAAATATGTGTGTTTGAGCACATAAAGTACTATTTTTCTTGGAAATTCAACAAGATGCAATCATGAATTGTTGTGTCATTTTAAAGATCTCGTCGAGCTGATTAATTTGACACTTTGTTTAACAAATTTGGTCTTCATTTGCCGAAGCTATCGAGCTTCAAAGTTTGAAAAGTCACAAAAGTTGTGTGTTTGAGCACATAAAGTACTATTTTTCTTGGAAGTTCAACAAGATGTAGTCATGATGTGTTGTGACATCTTCAAAATCTCGTTGAGGTGATTACTTTGACACTTTGTGTAACAAATTTGGTCCACATTTGCCAAAGTTATCGAGCTTCAGAGTTTGAAAAGTCACAAAATATGTTTGTTTTAGCACATAAAGTACTATTTTTCTTGGAAGTTCAACAAGATGTAATCATGGTGTGTTGTGACATCTTCATAACCTTGTCGAGCTGATTAATTTGACACTTTGGTTAACAAATTTGGTCCACATTTGCCAAAGTTATCGAGCTTCAAAATTGGAAAAGTCACAAAAGTTGTGTGTTTGAGCACATAAAGTACTACTTTTCTTGGAAATTCAACAAGATGCAATCATGATGTGTTGTGTCATTTTAAAAATCTCGTCGAGCTGATTAATTTGACACTTTGTTTAACAAATTTGGTCTTCATTTGCCGAAGCTATCGAGCTTCAAAGTTTGAAAAGTCACAAAAGTTGTGTGTTTGAGCACATAAAGTACTATTTTTCTTGGAAGTTCAACAAGATGTAGTCATGATGTGTTGTGACATCTTCAAAATCTCGTTGAGGTGATTACTTTGACACTTTGTGTAACAAATTTGGTCCACATTTGCCAAAGTTATCGAGCTTCAGAGTTTGAAAAGTCACAAAATATGTTTGTTTTAGCACATAAAGTACTATTTTTCTTGGAAGTTCAACAAGATGTAATCATGGTGTGTTGTGACATCTTCATAACCTTGTCGAGCTGATTAATTTGACACTTTGTTTAACAAATTTGGTCCACATTTGCCAAAGTTATCGAGCTTCAAAGTTTGAAAAGTCACAAAATATGTGTGTTTGAGCACATAAAGTACTATTTTTCTTGGAAATTCAACAAGATGCAATCATGAATTGTTGTGTCATTTTAAAGATCTCGTCGAGCTGATTAATTTGACACTTTGTTTAACAAATTTGGTCTTCATTTGCCGAAGCTATCGAGCTTCAAAGTTTGAAAAGTCACAAAAGTTGTGTGTTTGAGCACATAAAGTACTATTTTTCTTGGAAGTTCAACAAGATGTAGTCATGATGTGTTGTGACATCTTCAAAATCTCGTTGAGGTGATTACTTTGACACTTTGTGTAACAAATTTGGTCCACATTTGCCAAAGTTATCGAGCTTCAGAGTTTGAAAAGTCACAAAATATGTTTGTTTTAGCACATAAAGTACTATTTTTCTTGGAAGTTCAACAAGATGTAATCATGGTGTGTTGTGACATCTTCATAACCTTGTCGAGCTGATTAATTTGACACTTTGGTTAACAAATTTGGTCCACATTTGCCAAAGTTATCGAGCTTCAAAATTGGAAAAGTCACAAAAGTTGTGTGTTTGAGCACATAAAGTACTACTTTTCTTGGAAATTCAACAAGATGCAATCATGATGTGTTGTGTCATTTTAAAAATCTCGTCGAGCTGATTAATTTGACACTTTGTTTAACAAATTTGGTCTTCATTTGCCGAAGCTATCGAGCTTCAAAGTTTGAAAAGTCACAAAAGTTGTGTGTTTGAGCACATAAAGTACTATTTTTCTTGGAAGTTCAACAAGATGTAGTCATGATGTGTTGTGACATCTTCAAAATCTCGTTGAGGTGATTACTTTGACACTTTGTGTAACAAATTTGGTCCACATTTGCCAAAGTTATCGAGCTTCAGAGTTTGAAAAGTCACAAAATATGTTTGTTTTAGCACATAAAGTACTATTTTTCTTGGAAGTTCAACAAGATGTAATCATGGTGTGTTGTGACATCTTCATAACCTTGTCGAGCTGATTAATTTGACACTTTGTTTAACAAATTTGGTCCACATTTGCCAAAGTTATCGAGCTTCAAAATTGGAAAAGTCACAAAAGTTGTGTGTTTGAGCACATAAAGTACTATTTTTCTTGGAAATTCAACAAGATGCAATCATGAATTGTTGTGTCATTTTAAAGATCTCGTCGAACTGATTAATTTGACACTTTGGATAACAAATTTGGTCCACATTTGCCAAAGTTATCGAGCTTCAAAATTGGAAAAGTCACAAAAGTTGTGTGTTTGAGCACATAAAGTACTATTTTTCTTGGAAATTCAACAAGATGCAATCATGATGTGTTGTGACATATTCAAAATCTCGTCGAGCTGATTAATTTGACACTTTGGTTAACAAATTTGGTCCACATTTGCCAAAGTTATCGAGCTTCAAAGTTTGAAAAGTCACAAAATATGTGTGTTTGAGCACATAAAGTACTATTTTTCTTGGAAGTTCAACAAGATGTAATCATGGTGTGTTGTGTCATTTTAAAGATCTCGTCGAGCTGATTAATTTGACACTTTGGTTAACAAATTTGGTCCACATTTGCCAAAGTTATCGAGCTTCAAAATTGGAAAAGTCACAAAAGTTGTGTGTTTGAGCACATAATGTACTATTTTTCTTGGAAGTTCAACAAGATGCAATGATGATGTGTTGTGACATCTTCAAAATCTCGTTGAGGTGATTACTTTGACACTTTGTTTACCAAATTTGGTCCACATTTGCCAAAGTTATCGAGCTTCAGAGTTTGAAAAGTCACAAAATATGTGTGTTTGAGCACATAAAGTACTATTTTTCTTGGAAGTTCAACAAGATGCAATCATGATGTGTTGTGTCATTTTAAAGATCTCGTCGAGCTGATTAATTTGACACTTTGGTTAACAAATTTGGTCCACATTTGCCAAAGTTATCGAGCTTCAAAGTTTGAAAAGTCACAAAATATGTGTGTTTGAGCACATAAAGTACTATTTTTCTTGGAAGTTCAACAAGATGTAATCATGGTGTGTTGTGTCATTTTAAAGATCTCGTCGAGCTGATTAATTTGATACTTTGTTTAACAAATTTGGTCTTTATTTGCCGAAGCTATCGAGCTTCAAAGTTTGAAAAGTCACAAAAGTTGTGTGTTTGAGCACATAATGTACTATTTTTCTTGGAAGTTCAACAAGATGCAATCATGATGTGTTGTGTCATTTTAAAGATCTCGTCGAGCTGATTAATTTGACACTTTGGTTAACAAATTTGGTCCACATTTGCCAAAGTTATCGAGCTTCAAAGTTTGAAAAGTCACAAAATATGTGTGTTTGAGCACATAAAGTACTATTTTTCTTGGAAGTTCAACAAGATGTAATCATGGTGTGTTGTGTCATTTTAAAGATCTCATCGAGCTGATTAATTTGACACTTTGTTTAACAAATTTGGTCTTTATTTGCCGAAGCTATCGAGCTTCAAAGTTTGAAAAGTCACAAAAGTTGTGTGTTTGAGCACATAATGTACTATTTTTCTTGGAAGTTCAACAAGATGCAATCATGATGTGTTGTGTCATTTTAAAAATCTCGTCGAGCTGATTAATTTGACACTTTGGTTAACAAATTTGGTCCACATTTGCTAAAGTTATCGAGCTTCAAAGTTTGAAAAGTCACAAAATATGTGTGTTTGAGCACATAAAGTACTATTTTTCTTGGAAGTTCAACAAGATGTAGTCATGATGTGTTGTGACATCTTCAAAATCTCGTTGAGGTGATTACTTTGACACTTTGTGTAACAAATTTGGTCCACATTTGCCAAAGTTATCGAGCTTCAGAGTTTGAAAAGTCACAAAATATGTGTGTTTGAGCACATAAAGTACTATTTTTCTTGGAAGTTCAACAAGATGCAATTCTGATGTGTTGTGACATCTTCAAAATCTCGTCGAGCTGATTAATTTGACACTTTGTTTAACAAATTTGGTCCACATTTGCCAAAGTTATCGAGCTTCAGAGATTGAAAAGTCACAAAATAGGTTTGTTTTAGCACATAAAGTACTATTTTTCTTGGAAGTTCAACAAGATGTAATCATGGTGTGTTGTGACATCTTCATAACCTTGTCGAGCTGATTAATTTGACACTTTGTTTAACAAATTTGGTCCACATTTGCCAAAGTTATCGAGCTTCAAAATTGGAAAAGTCACAAAAGTTGTGTGTTTGAGCACATAAAGTACTATTTTTCTTGGAAATTCAACAAGATGCAATCATGAATTGTTGTGTCATTTTAAAGATCTCGTCGAACTGATTAATTTGACACTTTGGATAACAAATTTGGTCCACATTTGCCAAAGTTATCGAGCTTCAAAATTGGAAAAGTCACAAAAGTTATGTGTTTGAGCACATAAAGTACTATTTTTCGTGGAAATTCAACAAGATGCAATCATGATGTGTTGTGACATCTTCAAAATCTCGTTGAGGTGATTATTTTGACACTTTGTTTAACAAATTTGGTCCACATTTGCCAAAGTTATCGAGCTTCAGAATTTGAAAAGTCACAAAATATGTGTGTTTGAGCACATAAAGTACTATTTTTCTTGGAAGTTCAACAAGATGCAATCATGATGTGTTGTGTCATTTTAAAGATCTCGTCGAGCTGATTAATTTGACACTTTGGTTAACAAATTTGGTCCACATTTGCCAAAGTTATCGAGCTTCAAAGTTTGAAAAGTCACAAAATATGTGTGTTTGAGCACATAAAGTACTATTTTTCTTGGAAATTCAACAAGATGCAATCATGAATTGTTGTGTCATTTTAAAGATCTCGTCGAGCTGATTAATTTGACACTTTGGTTAACAAATTTGGTCCACATTTGCCAAAGTTATCGAGCTTCAAAATTGGAAAAGTCACAAAAGTTGTGTGTTTGAGCACATAAAGTACTACTTTTCTTGGAAATTCAACAAGATGCAATCATGATGTGTTGTGTCATTTTAAAAATCTCGTCGAGCTGATTAATTTGACACTTTGTTTAACAAATTTGGTCTTCATTTGCCGAAGCTATCGAGCTTCAAAGTTTGAAAAGTCACAAAAGTTGTGTGTTTGAGCACATAAAGTACTATTTTTCTTGGAAGTTCAACAAGATGTAGTCATGATGTGTTGTGACATCTTCAAAATCTCGTTGAGGTGATTACTTTGACACTTTGTGTAACAAATTTGGTCCACATTTGCCAAAGTTATCGAGCTTCAGAGTTTGAAAAGTCACAAAATATGTTTGTTTTAGCACATAAAGTACTATTTTTCTTGGAAGTTCAACAAGATGTAATCATGGTGTGTTGTGACATCTTCATAACCTTGTCGAGCTGATTAATTTGACACTTTGTTTAACAAATTTGGTCCACATTTGCCAAAGTTATCGAGCTTCAAAGTTTGAAAAGTCACAAAATATGTGTGTTTGAGCACATAAAGTACTATTTTTCTTGGAAATTCAACAAGATGCAATCATGAATTGTTGTGTCATTTTAAAGATCTCGTCGAGCTGATTAATTTGACACTTTGTTTAACAAATTTGGTCTTCATTTGCCGAAGCTATCGAGCTTCAAAGTTTGAAAAGTCACAAAAGTTGTGTGTTTGAGCACATAAAGTACTATTTTTCTTGGAAGTTCAACAAGATGTAGTCATGATGTGTTGTGACATCTTCAAAATCTCGTTGAGGTGATTACTTTGACACTTTGTGTAACAAATTTGGTCCACATTTGCCAAAGTTATCGAGCTTCAGAGTTTGAAAAGTCACAAAATATGTTTGTTTTAGCACATAAAGTACTATTTTTCTTGGAAGTTCAACAAGATGTAATCATGGTGTGTTGTGACATCTTCATAACCTTGTCGAGCTGATTAATTTGACACTTTGGTTAACAAATTTGGTCCACATTTGCCAAAGTTATCGAGCTTCAAAATTGGAAAAGTCACAAAAGTTGTGTGTTTGAGCACATAAAGTACTACTTTTCTTGGAAATTCAACAAGATGCAATCATGATGTGTTGTGTCATTTTAAAAATCTCGTCGAGCTGATTAATTTGACACTTTGTTTAACAAATTTGGTCTTCATTTGCCGAAGCTATCGAGCTTCAAAGTTTGAAAAGTCACAAAAGTTGTGTGTTTGAGCACATAAAGTACTATTTTTCTTGGAAGTTCAACAAGATGTAGTCATGATGTGTTGTGACATCTTCAAAATCTCGTTGAGGTGATTACTTTGACACTTTGTGTAACAAATTTGGTCCACATTTGCCAAAGTTATCGAGCTTCAGAGTTTGAAAAGTCACAAAATATGTTTGTTTTAGCACATAAAGTACTATTTTTCTTGGAAGTTCAACAAGATGTAATCATGGTGTGTTGTGACATCTTCATAACCTTGTCGAGCTGATTAATTTGACACTTTGTTTAACAAATTTGGTCCACATTTGCCAAAGTTATCGAGCTTCAAAATTGGAAAAGTCACAAAAGTTGTGTGTTTGAGCACATAAAGTACTATTTTTCTTGGAAATTCAACAAGATGCAATCATGAATTGTTGTGTCATTTTAAAGATCTCGTCGAACTGATTAATTTGACACTTTGGATAACAAATTTGGTCCACATTTGCCAAAGTTATCGAGCTTCAAAATTGGAAAAGTCACAAAAGTTGTGTGTTTGAGCACATAAAGTACTATTTTTCTTGGAAATTCAACAAGATGCAATCATGATGTGTTGTGACATATTCAAAATCTCGTCGAGCTGATTAATTTGACACTTTGGTTAACAAATTTGGTCCACATTTGCCAAAGTTATCGAGCTTCAAAGTTTGAAAAGTCACAAAATATGTGTGTTTGAGCACATAAAGTACTATTTTTCTTGGAAGTTCAACAAGATGTAATCATGGTGTGTTGTGTCATTTTAAAGATCTCGTCGAGCTGATTAATTTGACACTTTGGTTAACAAATTTGGTCCACATTTGCCAAAGTTATCGAGCTTCAAAATTGGAAAAGTCACAAAAGTTGTGTGTTTGAGCACATAATGTACTATTTTTCTTGGAAGTTCAACAAGATGCAATGATGATGTGTTGTGACATCTTCAAAATCTCGTTGAGGTGATTACTTTGACACTTTGTTTACCAAATTTGGTCCACATTTGCCAAAGTTATCGAGCTTCAGAGTTTGAAAAGTCACAAAATATGTGTGTTTGAGCACATAAAGTACTATTTTTCTTGGAAGTTCAACAAGATGCAATCATGATGTGTTGTGTCATTTTAAAGATCTCGTCGAGCTGATTAATTTGACACTTTGGTTAACAAATTTGGTCCACATTTGCCAAAGTTATCGAGCTTCAAAGTTTGAAAAGTCACAAAATATGTGTGTTTGAGCACATAAAGTACTATTTTTCTTGGAAGTTCAACAAGATGTAATCATGGTGTGTTGTGTCATTTTAAAGATCTCGTCGAGCTGATTAATTTGATACTTTGTTTAACAAATTTGGTCTTTATTTGCCGAAGCTATCGAGCTTCAAAGTTTGAAAAGTCACAAAAGTTGTGTGTTTGAGCACATAATGTACTATTTTTCTTGGAAGTTCAACAAGATGCAATCATGATGTGTTGTGTCATTTTAAAGATCTCGTCGAGCTGATTAATTTGACACTTTGGTTAACAAATTTGGTCCACATTTGCCAAAGTTATCGAGCTTCAAAGTTTGAAAAGTCACAAAATATGTGTGTTTGAGCACATAAAGTACTATTTTTCTTGGAAGTTCAACAAGATGTAATCATGGTGTGTTGTGTCATTTTAAAGATCTCATCGAGCTGATTAATTTGACACTTTGTTTAACAAATTTGGTCTTTATTTGCCGAAGCTATCGAGCTTCAAAGTTTGAAAAGTCACAAAAGTTGTGTGTTTGAGCACATAATGTACTATTTTTCTTGGAAGTTCAACAAGATGCAATCATGATGTGTTGTGTCATTTTAAAAATCTCGTCGAGCTGATTAATTTGACACTTTGGTTAACAAATTTGGTCCACATTTGCTAAAGTTATCGAGCTTCAAAGTTTGAAAAGTCACAAAATATGTGTGTTTGAGCACATAAAGTACTATTTTTCTTGGAAGTTCAACAAGATGTAGTCATGATGTGTTGTGACATCTTCAAAATCTCGTTGAGGTGATTACTTTGACACTTTGTGTAACAAATTTGGTCCACATTTGCCAAAGTTATCGAGCTTCAGAGTTTGAAAAGTCACAAAATATGTGTGTTTGAGCACATAAAGTACTATTTTTCTTGGAAGTTCAACAAGATGCAATTCTGATGTGTTGTGACATCTTCAAAATCTCGTCGAGCTGATTAATTTGACACTTTGTTTAACAAATTTGGTCCACATTTGCCAAAGTTATCGAGCTTCAAAATTGGAAAAGTCACAAAAGTTGTGTGTTTGAGCACATAAAGTACTATTTTTCTTGGAAATTCAACAAGATGCAATCATGAATTGTTGTGTCATTTTAAAGATCTCGTCGAACTGATTAATTTGACACTTTGGATAACAAATTTGGTCCACATTTGCCAAAGTTATCGAGCTTCAAAATTGGAAAAGTCACAAAAATTGTGTGTTTGAGCACATAAAGTACTATTTTTCTTGGAAATGCAACAAGATGCAATCATGATGTGTTGTGACATATTCAAAATCTCGTCGAGCTGATTAATTTGACACTTTGGTTAACAAATTTGGTCCACATTTGCCAAAGTTATCGAGCTTCAAAGTTTGAAAAGTCACAAAATATGTGTGTTTGAGCACATAAAGTACTATTTTTCTTGGAAGTTCAACAAGATGTAATCATGGTGTGTTGTGTCATTTTAAAGATCTCGTCGAGCTGATTAATTTGACACTTTGGTTAACAAATTTGGTCCACATTTGCCAAAGTTATCGAGCTTCAAAGTTTGAAAAGTCACAAAATATGTGTGTTTGAGCACATAAAGTACTATTTTTCTTGGAAATTCAACAAGATGCAATCATGAATTGTTGTGTCATTTTAAAGATCTCGTCGAGCTGATTAATTTGACACTTTGGTTAACAAATTTGGTCCACATTTGCCAAAGTTATCGAGCTTCAAAATTGGAAAAGTCACAAAAGTTGTGTGTTTGAGCACATAAAGTACTACTTTTCTTGGAAATTCAACAAGATGCAATCATGATGTGTTGTGTCATTTTAAAAATCTCGTCGAGCTGATTAATTTGACACTTTGTTTAACAAATTTGGTCTTCATTTGCCGAAGCTATCGAGCTTCAAAGTTTGAAAAGTCACAAAAGTTGTGTGTTTGAGCACATAAAGTACTATTTTTCTTGGAAGTTCAACAAGATGTAGTCATGATGTGTTGTGACATCTTCAAAATCTCGTTGAGGTGATTACTTTGACACTTTATGTAACAAATTTGGTCCACATTTGCCAAAGTTATCGAGCTTCAGAGTTTGAAAAGTCACAAAATATGTTTGTTTTAGCACATAAAGTACTATTTTTCTTGGAAGTTCAACAAGATGTAATCATGGTGTGTTGTGACATCTTCATAACCTTGTCGAGCTGATTAATTTGACACTTTGTTTAACAAATTTGGTCCACATTTGCCAAAGTTATCGAGCTTCAAAGTTTGAAAAGTCACAAAATATGTGTGTTTGAGCACATAAAGTACTATTTTTCTTGGAAATTCAACAAGATGCAATCATGAATTGTTGTGTCATTTTAAAGATCTCGTCGAGCTGATTAATTTGACACTTTGGTTAACAAATTTGGTCCACATTTGCCAAAGTTATCGAGCTTCAAAATTGGAAAAGTCACAAAAGTTGTGTGTTTGAGCACATAATGTACTATTTTTCTTGGAAGTTCAACAAGATGCAATGATGATGTGTTGTGACATATTCAAAATCTCGTCGAGCTGATTAATTTGACACTTTGGTTAACAAATTTGGTCCACATTTGCCAAAGTTATCGAGCTTCAAAGTTTGAAAAGTCACAAAATATGTGTGTTTGAGCACATAAAGTACTATTTTTCTTGGAAATTCAACAAGATGCAATCATGAATTGTTGTGTCATTTTAAAGATCTCGTCGAGCTGATTAATTTGACACTTTGGTTAACAAATTTGGTCCACATTTGCCAAAGTTATCGAGCTTCAAAATTGGAAAAGTCACAAAAGTTGTGTGTTTGAGCACATAAAGTACTACTTTTCTTGGAAATTCAACAAGATGCAATCATGATGTGTTGTGTCATTTTAAAAATCTCGTCGAGCTGATTAATTTGACACTTTGTTTAACAAATTTGGTCTTCATTTGCCGAAGCTATCGAGCTTCAAAGTTTGAAAAGTCACAAAAGTTGTGTGTTTGAGCACATAAAGTACTATTTTTCTTGGAAGTTCAACAAGATGTAGTCATGATGTGTTGTGACATCTTCAAAATCTCGTTGAGGTGATTACTTTGACACTTTGTGTAACAAATTTGGTCCACATTTGCCAAAGTTATCGAGCTTCAGAGTTTGAAAAGTCACAAAATATGTTTGTTTTAGCACATAAAGTACTATTTTTCTTGGAAGTTCAACAAGATGTAATCATGGTGTGTTGTGACATCTTCATAACCTTGTCGAGCTGATTAATTTGACACTTTGTTTAACAAATTTGGTCCACATTTGCCAAAGTTATCGAGCTTCAAAGTTTGAAAAGTCACAAAATATGTGTGTTTGAGCACATAAAGTACTATTTTTCTTGGAAATTCAACAAGATGCAATCATGAATTGTTGTGTCATTTTAAAGATCTCGTCGAGCTGATTAATTTGACACTTTGGTTAACAAATTTGGTCCACATTTGCCAAAGTTATCGAGCTTCAAAATTGGAAAAGTCACAAAAGTTGTGTGTTTGAGCACATAAAGTACTACTTTTCTTGGAAATTCAACAAGATGCAATCATGATGTGTTGTGTCATTTTAAAAATCTCGTCGAGCTGATTAATTTGACACTTTGTTTAACAAATTTGGTCTTCATTTGCCGAAGCTATCGAGCTTCAAAGTTTGAAAAGTCACAAAAGTTGTGTGTTTGAGCACATAAAGTACTATTTTTCTTGGAAGTTCAACAAGATGTAGTCATGATGTGTTGTGACATCTTCAAAATCTCGTTGAGGTGATTACTTTGACACTTTGTGTAACAAATTTGGTCCACATTTGCCAAAGTTATCGAGCTTCAGAGTTTGAAAAGTCACAAAATATGTTTGTTTTAGCACATAAAGTACTATTTTTCTTGGAAGTTCAACAAGATGTAATCATGGTGTGTTGTGACATCTTCATAACCTTGTCGAGCTGATTAATTTGACACTTTGTTTAACAAATTTGGTCCACATTTGCCAAAGTTATCGAGCTTCAAAATTGGAAAAGTCACAAAAGTTGTGTGTTTGAGCACATAAAGTACTATTTTTCTTGGAAATGCAACAAGATGCAATCATGATGTGTTGTGACATATTCAAAATCTCGTCGAGCTGATTAATTTGACACTTTGGTTAACAAATTTGGTCCACATTTGCCAAAGTTATCGAGCTTCAAAGTTTGAAAAGTCACAAAATATGTGTGTTTGAGCACATAAAGTACTATTTTTCTTGGAAGTTCAACAAGATGTAATCATGGTGTGTTGTGTCATTTTAAAGATCTCGTCGAGCTGATTAATTTGACACTTTGGTTAACAAATTTGGTCCACATTTGCCAAAGTTATCGAGCTTCAAAGTTTGAAAAGTCACAAAATATGTGTGTTTGAGCACATAAAGTACTATTTTTCTTGGAAATTCAACAAGATGCAATCATGAATTGTTGTGTCATTTTAAAGATCTCGTCGAGCTGATTAATTTGACACTTTGGTTAACAAATTTGGTCCACATTTGCCAAAGTTATCGAGCTTCAAAATTGGAAAAGTCACAAAAGTTGTGTGTTTGAGCACATAAAGTACTACTTTTCTTGGAAATTCAACAAGATGCAATCATGATGTGTTGTGTCATTTTAAAAATCTCGTCGAGCTGATTAATTTGACACTTTGTTTAACAAATTTGGTCTTCATTTGCCGAAGCTATCGAGCTTCAAAGTTTGAAAAGTCACAAAAGTTGTGTGTTTGAGCACATAAAGTACTATTTTTCTTGGAAGTTCAACAAGATGTAGTCATGATGTGTTGTGACATCTTCAAAATCTCGTTGAGGTGATTACTTTGACACTTTATGTAACAAATTTGGTCCACATTTGCCAAAGTTATCGAGCTTCAGAGTTTGAAAAGTCACAAAATATGTTTGTTTTAGCACATAAAGTACTATTTTTCTTGGAAGTTCAACAAGATGTAATCATGGTGTGTTGTGACATCTTCATAACCTTGTCGAGCTGATTAATTTGACACTTTGTTTAACAAATTTGGTCCACATTTGCCAAAGTTATCGAGCTTCAAAGTTTGAAAAGTCACAAAATATGTGTGTTTGAGCACATAAAGTACTATTTTTCTTGGAAATTCAACAAGATGCAATCATGAATTGTTGTGTCATTTTAAAGATCTCGTCGAGCTGATTAATTTGACACTTTGGTTAACAAATTTGGTCCACATTTGCCAAAGTTATCGAGCTTCAAAATTGGAAAAGTCACAAAAGTTGTGTGTTTGAGCACATAAAGTACTACTTTCCTTGGAAATTCAACAAGATGCAATCATGATGTGTTGTGTCATTTTAAAAATCTCGTCGAGCTGATTAATTTGACACTTTGTTTAACAAATTTGGTCTTCATTTGCCGAAGCTATCGAGCTTCAAAGTTTGAAAAGTCACAAAAGTTGTGTGTTTGAGCACATAAAGTACTATTTTTCTTGGAAGTTCAACAAGATGTAGTCATGATGTGTTGTGACATCTTCAAAATCTCGTTGAGGTGATTACTTTGACACTTTGTGTAACAAATTTGGTCCACATTTGCCAAAGTTATCGAGCTTCAGAGTTTGAAAAGTCACAAAATATGTTTGTTTTAGCACATAAAGTACTATTTTTCTTGGAAGTTCAACAAGATGTAATCATGGTGTGTTGTGACATCTTCATAACCTTGTCGAGCTGATTAATTTGACACTTTGTTTAACAAATTTGGTCCACATTTGCCAAAGTTATCGAGCTTCAAAATTTGAAAAGTCACAAAAGTTATGTGTTTGAGCACATAATGTACTATTTTTCTTGGAAGTTCAACAAGATGTAATCATGGTGTGTTGTGTCATTTTAAAGATCTCGTCGAGCTGATTAATTTGACACTTTGGTTAACAAATTTGGTCCACATTTGCCAAAGTTATCGAGCTTCAAAATTGGTAAAGTCACAAAAGTTGTGTGTTTGAGCACATAAAGTACTATTTTTCTTGGAAATTCAACAAGATGCAATGATGATGTGTTGTATCATTTTAAAGATCTCGTTGAGCTGATTAATTTGACCCTTTGTTTAACAAATTTGGTCCACATTTGCCAAAGTTATCGAGCTTCAAAGTTTGAAAAGTCACAAAAGTTGTGTGTTTGAGCACATAAAGTACTATTTTTCTTGGAAGTTCAACAAGATGTAATCATGGTGTGTTTGTGTCATTTTAAAGATCTCGTCGAGCTGATTAATTTGACACTTTGTTTAACAAATTTGGTCTTTATTTGCCGAAGCTATCCAGCTTCAAAATTTGAAAAGTCACAAAAGTTGTTTGTTTGAGCACATAAAGTACTATTTTTCTTGGAAATTCAACAAGATGCAATCATGGTGTGTTGTGTCATTTTAAAGATCTCGTCGAGCTGATTAATTTGACACTTTGTTTAACAAATTTGGTCTTCATTTGCCGAAGCTATCGAGCTTCAAAATTTGAAAAGTCACAAAAGTTGTGTGTCTGAGCACATAATGTACTATTTTTCTTGGAAGTTCAACAAGATGCAATGATGATGTGTTGTGTCATTTTAAAGATCTCGTCGAGCTGATTAATTTGACACTTTGGTTAACAAATTTGGTCCACATTTGCCAAAGTTATCGAGCTTCAAAGTTTGAAAAGTCACAAAATATGTGTGTTTGAGCACATAAAGTACTATTTTTCTTGGAAGTTCAACAAGATGTAATCATGGTGTGTTGTGTCATTTTAAAGATCTCGTCGAGCTGATTAATTTGACACTTTGTTTAACAAATTTGGTCTTCATTTGCCGAAGCTATCGAGCTTCAAAGTTTGAAAAGTCACAAAAGTTGTGTGTCTGAGCACATAATGTACTATTTTTCTTGGAAGTTCAACAAGATGCAATGATGATGTGTTGTGTCATTTTAAAGATCTCGTCGAGCTGATTAATTTGACACTTTGGTTAACAAATTTGGTCCACATTTGCCAAAGTTATCGAGCTTCAAAGTTTGAAAAGTAACAAAATATGTGTGTTTGAGCACATAAAGTACTATTTTTCTTGGAAGTTCAACAAGATGCAATTCTGATGTGTTGTGACATCTTCAAAATCTCGTCGAGCTGATTAATTTGACACTTTGTTTAACAAATTTGGTCTTCATTTGCCGAAGCTATCGAGCTTCAAAATTTGAAAAGTCACAAAAGTTATGTGTTTGAGCACATAAAGTACTATTTTTCTTGGAAGTTCAACAAGATGTAATCATGGTGTGTTTGTGTCATTTTAAAGATCTCGTCGAGCTGATTAATTTGACACTTTGTTTAACAAATTTGGTCTTTATTTGCCGAAGCTATCCAGCTTCAAAATTTGAAAAGTCACAAAAGTTGTTTGTTTGAGCACATAAAGTACTATTTTTCTTGGAAATTCAACAAGATGCAATCATGGTGTGTTGTGTCATTTTAAAGATCTCGTCGAGCTGATTAATTTGACACTTTGTTTAACAAATTTGGTTTTCATTTGCCGAAGCTATCGAGTTTCAAAATTTGAAAAGTCACAAAAGTTGTGTGTCTGAGCACATAATGTACTATTTTTCTTGGAAGTTCAACAAGATGCAATGATGATGTGTTGTGTCATTTTAAAGATCTCGTCGAGCTGATTAATTTGACACTTTGGTTAACAAATTTGGTCCACATTTGCCAAAGTTATCGAGCTTCAAAGTTTGAAAAGTCACAAAATATGTGTGTTTGAGCACATAAAGTACTATTTTTCTTGGAAGTTCAACAAGATGTAATCATGGTGTGTTGTGACATATTCAAAATCTCGTCGAGCTGATTAATTTGACACTTTGGTTAACAAATTTGGTCCACATTTGCCAAAGTTATCGAGCTTCAAAGTTTGAAAAGTCACAAAAGTTGTGTGTTTGAGCACATAATGTACTATTTTTCTTGGAAGTTCAACAAGATGCAATGATGATGTGTTGTGTCATTTTAAAGATCTCGTCGAGCTGATTAATTTGACACTTTGGTTAACAAATTTGGTCCACATTTGCCAAAGTTATCGAGCTTCAAAGTTTGAAAAGTAACAAAATATGTGTGTTTGAGCACATAAAGAACTATTTTTCTTGGAAGTTCAACAAGATGCAATTCTGATGTGTTGTGACATCTTCAAAATCTCGTCGAGCTGATTAATTTGACACTTTGTTTAACAAATTTGGTCTTCATTTGCCGAAACTATCGAGCTTCAAAATTTGAAAAGTCACAAAAGTTATGTGTTTGAGCACATAATGTACTATTTTTCTTGGAAGTTCAACAAGATGTAATCATGGTGTGTTGTGTCATTTTAAAGATCTCGTCGAGCTGATTAATTTGACACTTTGGTTAACAAATTTGGTCCACATTTGCCAAAGTTATCGAGCTTCAAAATTGGTAAAGTCACAAAAGTTGTGTGTTTGAGCACATAAAGTACTATTTTTCTTGGAAATTCAACAAGATGCAATGATGATGTGTTGTATCATTTTAAAGATCTCGTTGAGCTGATTAATTTGACCCTTTGTTTAACAAATTTGGTCCACATTTGCCAAAGTTATCGAGCTTCAAAGTTTGAAAAGTCACAAAAGTTGTGTGTTTGAGCACATAAAGTACTATTTTTCTTGGAAGTTCAACAAGATGTAATCATGGTGTGTTTGTGTCATTTTAAAGATCTCGTCGAGCTGATTAATTTGACACTTTGTTTAACAAATTTGGTCTTTATTTGCCGAAGCTATCCAGCTTCAAAATTTGAAAAGTCACAAAAGTTGTTTGTTTGAGCACATAAAGTACTATTTTTCTTGGAAATTCAACAAGATGCAATCATGGTGTGTTGTGTCATTTTAAAGATCTCGTCGAGCTGATTAATTTGACACTTTGTTTAACAAATTTGGTTTTCATTTGCCGAAGCTATCGAGTTTCAAAATTTGAAAAGTCACAAAAGTTGTGTGTCTGAGCACATAATGTACTATTTTTCTTGGAAGTTCAACAAGATGCAATGATGATGTGTTGTGTCATTTTAAAGATCTCGTCGAGCTGATTAATTTGACACTTTGGTTAACAAATTTGGTCCACATTTGCCAAAGTTATCGAGCTTCAAAGTTTGAAAAGTCACAAAATATGTGTGTTTGAGCACATAAAGTACTATTTTTCTTGGAAGTTCAACAAGATGTAATCATGGTGTGTTGTGACATATTCAAAATCTCGTCGAGCTGATTAATTTGACACTTTGGTTAACAAATTTGGTCCACATTTGCCAAAGTTATCGAGCTTCAAAGTTTGAAAAGTCACAAAAGTTGTGTGTTTGAGCACATAATGTACTATTTTTCTTGGAAGTTCAACAAGATGCAATGATGATGTGTTGTGTCATTTTAAAGATCTCGTCGAGCTGATTAATTTGACACTTTGGTTAACAAATTTGGTCCACATTTGCCAAAGTTATCGAGCTTCAAAGTTTGAAAAGTAACAAAATATGTGTGTTTGAGCACATAAAGAACTATTTTTCTTGGAAGTTCAACAAGATGCAATTCTGATGTGTTGTGACATCTTCAAAATCTCGTCGAGCTGATTAATTTGACACTTTGTTTAACAAATTTGGTCTTCATTTGCCGAAGCTATCGAGCTTCAAAATTTGAAAAGTCACAAAAGTTATGTGTTTGAGCACATAATGTACTATTTTTCTTGGAAGTTCAACAAGATGTAATCATGGTGTGTTGTGTCATTTTAAAGATCTCGTCGAGCTGATTAATTTGACACTTTGGTTAACAAATTTGGTCCACATTTGCCAAAGTTATCGAGCTTCAAAATTGGTAAAGTCACAAAAGTTGTGTGTTTGAGCACATAAAGTACTATTTTTCTTGGAAATTCAACAAGATGCAATGATGATGTGTTGTATCATTTTAAAGATCTCGTTGAGCTGATTAATTTGACCCTTTGTTTAACAAATTTGGTCCACATTTGCCAAAGTTATCGAGCTTCAAAGTTTGAAAAGTCACAAAAGTTGTGTGTTTGAGCACATAAAGTACTATTTTTCTTGGAAGTTCAACAAGATGTAATCATGGTGTGTTTGTGTCATTTTAAAGATCTCGTCGAGCTGATTAATTTGACACTTTGTTTAACAAATTTGGTCTTTATTTGCCGAAGCTATCCAGCTTCAAAATTTGAAAAGTCACAAAAGTTGTTTGTTTGAGCACATAAAGTACTATTTTTCTTGGAAATTCAACAAGATGCAATCATGGTGTGTTGTGTCATTTTAAAGATCTCGTCGAGCTGATTAATTTGACACTTTGTTTAACAAATTTGGTCTTCATTTGCCGAAGCTATCGAGCTTCAAAATTTGAAAAGTCACAAAAGTTGTGTGTCTGAGCACATAATGTACTATTTTTCTTGGAAGTTCAACAAGATGCAATGATGATGTGTTGTGTCATTTTAAAGATCTCGTCGAGCTGATTAATTTGACACTTTGGTTAACAAATTTGGTCCACATTTGCCAAAGTTATCGAGCTTCAAAGTTTGAAAAGTCACAAAATATGTGTGTTTGAGCATATAAAGTACTATTTTTCTTGGAAGTTCAACAAGATGTAATCATGGTGTGTTGTGACATATTCAAAATCTCGTCGAGCTGATTAATTTGACACTTTGGTTAACAAATTTGGTCCACATTTGCCAAAGTTATCGAGCTTCAAAGTTTGAAAAGTCACAAAAGTTGTGTGTTTGAGCACATAATGTACTATTTTTCTTGGAAGTTCAACAAGATGCAATGATGATGTGTTGTGTCATTTTAAAGATCTCGTCGAGCTGATTAATTTGACACTTTGGTTAACAAATTTGGTCCACATTTGCCAAAGTTATCGAGCTTCAAAGTTTGAAAAGTAACAAAATATGTGTGTTTGAGCACATAAAGAACTATTTTTCTTGGAAGTTCAACAAGATGCAATTCTGATGTGTTGTGACATCTTCAAAATCTCGTCGAGCTGATTAATTTGACACTTTGTTTAACAAATTTGGTCTTCATTTGCCGAAGCTATCGAGCTTCAAAATTTGAAAAGTCACAAAAGTTATGTGTTTGAGCACATAATGTACTATTTTTCTTGGAAGTTCAACAAGATGTAATCATGGTGTGTTGTGTCATTTTAAAGATCTCGTCGAGCTGATTAATTTGACACTTTGGTTAACAAATTTGGTCCACATTTGCCAAAGTTATCGAGCTTCAAAATTGGTAAAGTCACAAAAGTTGTGTGTTTGAGCACATAAAGTACTATTTTTCTTGGAAATTCAACAAGATGCAATGATGATGTGTTGTATCATTTTAAAGATCTCGTTGAGCTGATTAATTTGACCCTTTGTTTAACAAATTTGGTCCACATTTGCCAAAGTTATCGAGCTTCAAAGTTTGAAAAGTCACAAAAGTTGTGTGTTTGAGCACATAAAGTACTATTTTTCTTGGAAGTTCAACAAGATGTAATCATGGTGTGTTGTGTCATTTTAAAGATCTCGTCGAGCTGATTAATTTGACACTTTGTTTAACAAATTTGGTCTTCATTTGCCGAAGCTATCGAGCTTCAAAGTTTGAAAAGTCACAAAAGTTGTGTGTCTGAGCACATAATGTACTATTTTTCTTGGAAGTTCAACAAGATGCAATGATGATGTGTTGTGTCATTTTAAAGATCTCGTCGAGCTGATTAATTTGACACTTTGGTTAACAAATTTGGTCCACATTTGCCAAAGTTATCGAGCTTCAAAGTTTGAAAAGTAACAAAATATGTGTGTTTGAGCACATAAAGTACTATTTTTCTTGGAAGTTCAACAAGATGCAATTCTGATGTGTTGTGACATCTTCAAAATCTCGTCGAGCTGATTAATTTGACACTTTGTTTAACAAATTTGGTCTTCATTTGCCGAAGCTATCGAGCTTCAAAATTTGAAAAGTCACAAAAGTTATGTGTTTGAGCACATAAAGTACTATTTTTCTTGGAAGTTCAACAAGATGTAATCATGGTGTGTTTGTGTCATTTTAAAGATCTCGTCGAGCTGATTAATTTGACACTTTGTTTAACAAATTTGGTCTTTATTTGCCGAAGCTATCCAGCTTCAAAATTTGAAAAGTCACAAAAGTTGTTTGTTTGAGCACATAAAGTACTATTTTTCTTGGAAATTCAACAAGATGCAATCATGGTGTGTTGTGTCATTTTAAAGATCTCGTCGAGCTGATTAATTTGACACTTTGTTTAACAAATTTGGTTTTCATTTGCCGAAGCTATCGAGTTTCAAAATTTGAAAAGTCACAAAAGTTGTGTGTCTGAGCACATAATGTACTATTTTTCTTGGAAGTTCAACAAGATGCAATGATGATGTGTTGTGTCATTTTAAAGATCTCGTCGAGCTGATTAATTTGACACTTTGGTTAACAAATTTGGTCCACATTTGCCAAAGTTATCGAGCTTCAAAGTTTGAAAAGTCACAAAATATGTGTGTTTGAGCACATAAAGTACTATTTTTCTTGGAAGTTCAACAAGATGTAATCATGGTGTGTTGTGACATATTCAAAATCTCGTCGAGCTGATTAATTTGACACTTTGGTTAACAAATTTGGTCCACATTTGCCAAAGTTATCGAGCTTCAAAGTTTGAAAAGTCACAAAAGTTGTGTGTTTGAGCACATAATGTACTATTTTTCTTGGAAGTTCAACAAGATGCAATGATGATGTGTTGTGTCATTTTAAAGATCTCGTCGAGCTGATTAATTTGACACTTTGGTTAACAAATTTGGTCCACATTTGCCAAAGTTATCGAGCTTCAAAGTTTGAAAAGTAACAAAATATGTGTGTTTGAGCACATAAAGAACTATTTTTCTTGGAAGTTCAACAAGATGCAATTCTGATGTGTTGTGACATCTTCAAAATCTCGTCGAGCTGATTAATTTGACACTTTGTTTAACAAATTTGGTCTTCATTTGCCGAAGCTATCGAGCTTCAAAATTTGAAAAGTCACAAAAGTTATGTGTTTGAGCACATAATGTACTATTTTTCTTGGAAGTTCAACAAGATGTAATCATGGTGTGTTGTGTCATTTTAAAGATCTCGTCGAGCTGATTAATTTGACACTTTGGTTAACAAATTTGGTCCACATTTGCCAAAGTTATCGAGCTTCAAAATTGGTAAAGTCACAAAAGTTGTGTGTTTGAGCACATAAAGTACTATTTTTCTTGGAAATTCAACAAGATGCAATGATGATGTGTTGTATCATTTTAAAGATCTCGTTGAGCTGATTAATTTGACCCTTTGTTTAACAAATTTGGTCCACATTTGCCAAAGTTATCGAGCTTCAAAGTTTGAAAAGTCACAAAAGTTGTGTGTTTGAGCACATAAAGTACTATTTTTCTTGGAAGTTCAACAAGATGTAATCATGGTGTGTTTGTGTCATTTTAAAGATCTCGTCGAGCTGATTAATTTGACACTTTGTTTAACAAATTTGGTCTTTATTTGCCGAAGCTATCCAGCTTCAAAATTTGAAAAGTCACAAAAGTTGTTTGTTTGAGCACATAAAGTACTATTTTTCTTGGAAATTCAACAAGATGCAATCATGGTGTGTTGTGTCATTTTAAAGATCTCGTCGAGCTGATTAATTTGACACTTTGTTTAACAAATTTGGTCTTCATTTGCCGAAGCTATCGAGCTTCAAAATTTGAAAAGTCACAAAAGTTGTGTGTCTGAGCACATAATGTACTATTTTTCTTGGAAGTTCAACAAGATGCAATGATGATGTGTTGTGTCATTTTAAAGATCTCGTCGAGCTGATTAATTTGACACTTTGGTTAACAAATTTGGTCCACATTTGCCAAAGTTATCGAGCTTCAAAGTTTGAAAAGTCACAAAATATGTGTGTTTGAGCATATAAAGTACTATTTTTCTTGGAAGTTCAACAAGATGTAATCATGGTGTGTTGTGACATATTCAAAATCTCGTCGAGCTGATTAATTTGACACTTTGGTTAACAAATTTGGTCCACATTTGCCAAAGTTATCGAGCTTCAAAGTTTGAAAAGTCACAAAAGTTGTGTGTTTGAGCACATAATGTACTATTTTTCTTGGAAGTTCAACAAGATGCAATGATGATGTGTTGTGTCATTTTAAAGATCTCGTCGAGCTGATTAATTTGACACTTTGGTTAACAAATTTGGTCCACATTTGCCAAAGTTATCGAGCTTCAAAGTTTGAAAAGTAACAAAATATGTGTGTTTGAGCACATAAAGAACTATTTTTCTTGGAAGTTCAACAAGATGCAATTCTGATGTGTTGTGACATCTTCAAAATCTCGTCGAGCTGATTAATTTGACACTTTGTTTAACAAATTTGGTCTTCATTTGCCGAAGCTATCGAGCTTCAAAATTTGAAAAGTCACAAAAGTTATGTGTTTGAGCACATAATGTACTATTTTTCTTGGAAGTTCAACAAGATGTAATCATGGTGTGTTGTGTCATTTTAAAGATCTCGTCGAGCTGATTAATTTGACACTTTGGTTAACAAATTTGGTCCACATTTGCCAAAGTTATCGAGCTTCAAAATTGGTAAAGTCACAAAAGTTGTGTGTTTGAGCACATAAAGTACTATTTTTCTTGGAAATTCAACAAGATGCAATGATGATGTGTTGTATCATTTTAAAGATCTCGTTGAGCTGATTAATTTGACCCTTTGTTTAACAAATTTGGTCCACATTTGCCAAAGTTATCGAGCTTCAAAGTTTGAAAAGTCACAAAAGTTGTGTGTTTGAGCACATAAAGTACTATTTTTCTTGGAAGTTCAACAAGATGTAATCATGGTGTGTTTGTGTCATTTTAAAGATCTCGTCGAGCTGATTAATTTGACACTTTGTTTAACAAATTTGGTCTTTATTTGCCGAAGCTATCCAGCTTCAAAATTTGAAAAGTCACAAAAGTTGTTTGTTTGAGCACATAAAGTACTATTTTTCTTGGAAATTCAACAAGATGCAATCATGGTGTGTTGTGTCATTTTAAAGATCTCGTCGAGCTGATTAATTTGACACTTTGTTTAACAAATTTGGTCTTCATTTGCCGAAGCTATCGAGCTTCAAAATTTGAAAAGTCACAAAAGTTGTGTGTCTGAGCACATAATGTACTATTTTTCTTGGAAGTTCAACAAGATGCAATGATGATGTGTTGTGTCATTTTAAAGATCTCGTCGAGCTGATTAATTTGACACTTTGGTTAACAAATTTGGTCCACATTTGCCAAAGTTATCGAGCTTCAAAGTTTGAAAAGTCACAAAATATGTGTGTTTGAGCACATAAAGTACTATTTTTCTTGGAAGTTCAACAAGATGTAATCATGGTGTGTTGTGTCATTTTAAAGATCTCGTCGAGCTGATTAATTTGACACTTTGTTTAACAAATTTGGTCTTCATTTGCCGAAGCTATCGAGCTTCAAAGTTTGAAAAGTCACAAAAGTTGTGTGTCTGAGCACATAATGTACTATTTTTCTTGGAAGTTCAACAAGATGCAATGATGATGTGTTGTGTCATTTTAAAGATCTCGTCGAGCTGATTAATTTGACACTTTGGTTAACAAATTTGGTCCACATTTGCCAAAGTTATCGAGCTTCAAAGTTTGAAAAGTAACAAAATATGTGTGTTTGAGCACATAAAGTACTATTTTTCTTGGAAGTTCAACAAGATGCAATTCTGATGTGTTGTGACATCTTCAAAATCTCGTCGAGCTGATTAATTTGACACTTTGTTTAACAAATTTGGTCTTCATTTGCCGAAGCTATCGAGCTTCAAAATTTGAAAAGTCACAAAAGTTATGTGTTTGAGCACATAAAGTACTATTTTTCTTGGAAGTTCAACAAGATGTAATCATGGTGTGTTTGTGTCATTTTAAAGATCTCGTCGAGCTGATTAATTTGACACTTTGTTTAACAAATTTGGTCTTTATTTGCCGAAGCTATCCAGCTTCAAAATTTGAAAAGTCACAAAAGTTGTTTGTTTGAGCACATAAAGTACTATTTTTCTTGGAAATTCAACAAGATGCAATCATGGTGTGTTGTGTCATTTTAAAGATCTCGTCGAGCTGATTAATTTGACACTTTGTTTAACAAATTTGGTTTTCATTTGCCGAAGCTATCGAGTTTCAAAATTTGAAAAGTCACAAAAGTTGTGTGTCTGAGCACATAATGTACTATTTTTCTTGGAAGTTCAACAAGATGCAATGATGATGTGTTGTGTCATTTTAAAGATCTCGTCGAGCTGATTAATTTGACACTTTGGTTAACAAATTTGGTCCACATTTGCCAAAGTTATCGAGCTTCAAAGTTTGAAAAGTCACAAAATATGTGTGTTTGAGCACATAAAGTACTATTTTTCTTGGAAGTTCAACAAGATGTAATCATGGTGTGTTGTGACATATTCAAAATCTCGTCGAGCTGATTAATTTGACACTTTGGTTAACAAATTTGGTCCACATTTGCCAAAGTTATCGAGCTTCAAAGTTTGAAAAGTCACAAAAGTTGTGTGTTTGAGCACATAATGTACTATTTTTCTTGGAAGTTCAACAAGATGCAATGATGATGTGTTGTGTCATTTTAAAGATCTCGTCGAGCTGATTAATTTGACACTTTGGTTAACAAATTTGGTCCACATTTGCCAAAGTTATCGAGCTTCAAAGTTTGAAAAGTAACAAAATATGTGTGTTTGAGCACATAAAGAACTATTTTTCTTGGAAGTTCAACAAGATGCAATTCTGATGTGTTGTGACATCTTCAAAATCTCGTCGAGCTGATTAATTTGACACTTTGTTTAACAAATTTGGTCTTCATTTGCCGAAGCTATCGAGCTTCAAAATTTGAAAAGTCACAAAAGTTATGTGTTTGAGCACATAATGTACTATTTTTCTTGGAAGTTCAACAAGATGTAATCATGGTGTGTTGTGTCATTTTAAAGATCTCGTCGAGCTGATTAATTTGACACTTTGGTTAACAAATTTGGTCCACATTTGCCAAAGTTATCGAGCTTCAAAATTGGTAAAGTCACAAAAGTTGTGTGTTTGAGCACATAAAGTACTATTTTTCTTGGAAA
Source organism: Euwallacea fornicatus (assembly GCF_040115645.1). NCBI lineage: Eukaryota > Metazoa > Arthropoda > Insecta > Coleoptera > Curculionidae > Euwallacea > Euwallacea fornicatus. The sequence goes on along the minus strand of NW_027096024.1, from coordinate 509,398 downwards.
TTCAACAAGATGCAATGATGATGTGTTGTATCATTTTAAAGATCTCGTTGAGCTGATTAATTTGACCCTTTGTTTAACAAATTTGGTCCACATTTGCCAAAGTTATCGAGCTTCAAAGTTTGAAAAGTCACAAAAGTTGTGTGTTTGAGCACATAAAGTACTATTTTTCTTGGAAGTTCAACAAGATGTAATCATGGTGTGTTTGTGTCATTTTAAAGATCTCGTCGAGCTGATTAATTTGACACTTTGTTTAACAAATTTGGTCTTTATTTGCCGAAGCTATCCAGCTTCAAAATTTGAAAAGTCACAAAAGTTGTTTGTTTGAGCACATAAAGTACTATTTTTCTTGGAAATTCAACAAGATGCAATCATGGTGTGTTGTGTCATTTTAAAGATCTCGTCGAGCTGATTAATTTGACACTTTGTTTAACAAATTTGGTCTTCATTTGCCGAAGCTATCGAGCTTCAAAATTTGAAAAGTCACAAAAGTTGTGTGTCTGAGCACATAATGTACTATTTTTCTTGGAAGTTCAACAAGATGCAATGATGATGTGTTGTGTCATTTTAAAGATCTCGTCGAGCTGATTAATTTGACACTTTGGTTAACAAATTTGGTCCACATTTGCCAAAGTTATCGAGCTTCAAAGTTTGAAAAGTCACAAAATATGTGTGTTTGAGCATATAAAGTACTATTTTTCTTGGAAGTTCAACAAGATGTAATCATGGTGTGTTGTGACATATTCAAAATCTCGTCGAGCTGATTAATTTGACACTTTGGTTAACAAATTTGGTCCACATTTGCCAAAGTTATCGAGCTTCAAAGTTTGAAAAGTCACAAAAGTTGTGTGTTTGAGCACATAATGTACTATTTTTCTTGGAAGTTCAACAAGATGCAATGATGATGTGTTGTGTCATTTTAAAGATCTCGTCGAGCTGATTAATTTGACACTTTGGTTAACAAATTTGGTCCACATTTGCCAAAGTTATCGAGCTTCAAAGTTTGAAAAGTAACAAAATATGTGTGTTTGAGCACATAAAGAACTATTTTTCTTGGAAGTTCAACAAGATGCAATTCTGATGTGTTGTGACATCTTCAAAATCTCGTCGAGCTGATTAATTTGACACTTTGTTTAACAAATTTGGTCTTCATTTGCCGAAGCTATCGAGCTTCAAAATTTGAAAAGTCACAAAAGTTATGTGTTTGAGCACATAATGTACTATTTTTCTTGGAAGTTCAACAAGATGTAATCATGGTGTGTTGTGTCATTTTAAAGATCTCGTCGAGCTGATTAATTTGACACTTTGGTTAACAAATTTGGTCCACATTTGCCAAAGTTATCGAGCTTCAAAATTGGTAAAGTCACAAAAGTTGTGTGTTTGAGCACATAAAGTACTATTTTTCTTGGAAATTCAACAAGATGCAATGATGATGTGTTGTATCATTTTAAAGATCTCGTTGAGCTGATTAATTTGACCCTTTGTTTAACAAATTTGGTCCACATTTGCCAAAGTTATCGAGCTTCAAAGTTTGAAAAGTCACAAAAGTTGTGTGTTTGAGCACATAAAGTACTATTTTTCTTGGAAGTTCAACAAGATGTAATCATGGTGTGTTTGTGTCATTTTAAAGATCTCGTCGAGCTGATTAATTTGACACTTTGTTTAACAAATTTGGTCTTTATTTGCCGAAGCTATCCAGCTTCAAAATTTGAAAAGTCACAAAAGTTGTTTGTTTGAGCACATAAAGTACTATTTTTCTTGGAAATTCAACAAGATGCAATCATGGTGTGTTGTGTCATTTTAAAGATCTCGTCGAGCTGATTAATTTGACACTTTGTTTAACAAATTTGGTCTTCATTTGCCGAAGCTATCGAGCTTCAAAATTTGAAAAGTCACAAAAGTTGTGTGTCTGAGCACATAATGTACTATTTTTCTTGGAAGTTCAACAAGATGCAATGATGATGTGTTGTGTCATTTTAAAGATCTCGTCGAGCTGATTAATTTGACACTTTGGTTAACAAATTTGGTCCACATTTGCCAAAGTTATCGAGCTTCAAAGTTTGAAAAGTCACAAAATATGTGTGTTTGAGCATATAAAGTACTATTTTTCTTGGAAGTTCAACAAGATGTAATCATGGTGTGTTGTGACATATTCAAAATCTCGTCGAGCTGATTAATTTGACACTTTGGTTAACAAATTTGGTCCACATTTGCCAAAGTTATCGAGCTTCAAAGTTTGAAAAGTCACAAAAGTTGTGTGTTTGAGCACATAATGTACTATTTTTCTTGGAAGTTCAACAAGATGCAATGATGATGTGTTGTGTCATTTTAAAGATCTCGTCGAGCTGATTAATTTGACACTTTGGTTAACAAATTTGGTCCACATTTGCCAAAGTTATCGAGCTTCAAAGTTTGAAAAGTAACAAAATATGTGTGTTTGAGCACATAAAGAACTATTTTTCTTGGAAGTTCAACAAGATGCAATTCTGATGTGTTGTGACATCTTCAAAATCTCGTCGAGCTGATTAATTTGACACTTTGTTTAACAAATTTGGTCTTCATTTGCCGAAGCTATCGAGCTTCAAAATTTGAAAAGTCACAAAAGTTATGTGTTTGAGCACATAATGTACTATTTTTCTTGGAAGTTCAACAAGATGTAATCATGGTGTGTTGTGTCATTTTAAAGATCTCGTCGAGCTGATTAATTTGACACTTTGGTTAACAAATTTGGTCCACATTTGCCAAAGTTATCGAGCTTCAAAATTGGTAAAGTCACAAAAGTTGTGTGTTTGAGCACATAAAGTACTATTTTTCTTGGAAATTCAACAAGATGCAATGATGATGTGTTGTATCATTTTAAAGATCTCGTTGAGCTGATTAATTTGACCCTTTGTTTAACAAATTTGGTCCACATTTGCCAAAGTTATCGAGCTTCAAAGTTTGAAAAGTCACAAAAGTTGTGTGTTTGAGCACATAAAGTACTATTTTTCTTGGAAGTTCAACAAGATGTAATCATGGTGTGTTTGTGTCATTTTAAAGATCTCGTCGAGCTGATTAATTTGACACTTTGTTTAACAAATTTGGTCTTTATTTGCCGAAGCTATCCAGCTTCAAAATTTGAAAAGTCACAAAAGTTGTTTGTTTGAGCACATAAAGTACTATTTTTCTTGGAAATTCAACAAGATGCAATCATGGTGTGTTGTGTCATTTTAAAGATCTCGTCGAGCTGATTAATTTGACACTTTGTTTAACAAATTTGGTCTTCATTTGCCGAAGCTATCGAGCTTCAAAATTTGAAAAGTCACAAAAGTTGTGTGTCTGAGCACATAATGTACTATTTTTCTTGGAAGTTCAACAAGATGCAATGATGATGTGTTGTGTCATTTTAAAGATCTCGTCGAGCTGATTAATTTGACACTTTGGTTAACAAATTTGGTCCACATTTGCCAAAGTTATCGAGCTTCAAAGTTTGAAAAGTCACAAAATATGTGTGTTTGAGCACATAAAGTACTATTTTTCTTGGAAGTTCAACAAGATGTAATCATGGTGTGTTGTGTCATTTTAAAGATCTCGTCGAGCTGATTAATTTGACACTTTGTTTAACAAATTTGGTCTTCATTTGCCGAAGCTATCGAGCTTCAAAGTTTGAAAAGTCACAAAAGTTGTGTGTCTGAGCACATAATGTACTATTTTTCTTGGAAGTTCAACAAGATGCAATGATGATGTGTTGTGTCATTTTAAAGATCTCGTCGAGCTGATTAATTTGACACTTTGGTTAACAAATTTGGTCCACATTTGCCAAAGTTATCGAGCTTCAAAGTTTGAAAAGTAACAAAATATGTGTGTTTGAGCACATAAAGTACTATTTTTCTTGGAAGTTCAACAAGATGCAATTCTGATGTGTTGTGACATCTTCAAAATCTCGTCGAGCTGATTAATTTGACACTTTGTTTAACAAATTTGGTCTTCATTTGCCGAAGCTATCGAGCTTCAAAATTTGAAAAGTCACAAAAGTTATGTGTTTGAGCACATAAAGTACTATTTTTCTTGGAAGTTCAACAAGATGTAATCATGGTGTGTTTGTGTCATTTTAAAGATCTCGTCGAGCTGATTAATTTGACACTTTGTTTAACAAATTTGGTCTTTATTTGCCGAAGCTATCCAGCTTCAAAATTTGAAAAGTCACAAAAGTTGTTTGTTTGAGCACATAAAGTACTATTTTTCTTGGAAATTCAACAAGATGCAATCATGGTGTGTTGTGTCATTTTAAAGATCTCGTCGAGCTGATTAATTTGACACTTTGTTTAACAAATTTGGTTTTCATTTGCCGAAGCTATCGAGTTTCAAAATTTGAAAAGTCACAAAAGTTGTGTGTCTGAGCACATAATGTACTATTTTTCTTGGATGTTCAACAAGATGCAATGATGATGTGTTGTGTCATTTTAAAGATCTCGTCGAGCTGATTAATTTGACACTTTGGTTAACAAATTTGGTCCACATTTGCCAAAGTTATCGAGCTTCAAAGTTTGAAAAGTCACAAAATATGTGTGTTTGAGCACATAAAGTACTATTTTTCTTGGAAGTTCAACAAGATGTAATCATGGTGTGTTGTGACATATTCAAAATCTCGTCGAGCTGATTAATTTGACACTTTGGTTAACAAATTTGGTCCACATTTGCCAAAGTTATCGAGCTTCAAAGTTTGAAAAGTCACAAAAGTTGTGTGTTTGAGCACATAATGTACTATTTTTCTTGGAAGTTCAACAAGATGCAATGATGATGTGTTGTGTCATTTTAAAGATCTCGTCGAGCTGATTAATTTGACACTTTGGTTAACAAATTTGGTCCACATTTGCCAAAGTTATCGAGCTTCAAAGTTTGAAAAGTAACAAAATATGTGTGTTTGAGCACATAAAGAACTATTTTTCTTGGAAGTTCAACAAGATGCAATTCTGATGTGTTGTGACATCTTCAAAATCTCGTCGAGCTGATTAATTTGACACTTTGTTTAACAAATTTGGTCTTCATTTGCCGAAGCTATCGAGCTTCAAAGTTTGAAAAGTCACAAAAGTTGTGTGTCTGAGCACATAATGTACTATTTTTCTTGGAAGTTCAACAAGATGCAATGATGATGTGTTGTGTCATTTTAAAGATCTCGTCGAGCTGATTAATTTGACACTTTGGTTAACAAATTTGGTCCACATTTGCCAAAGTTATCGAGCTTCAAAGTTTGAAAAGTAACAAAATATGTGTGTTTGAGCACATAAAGTACTATTTTTCTTGGAAGTTCAACAAGATGCAATTCTGATGTGTTGTGACATCTTCAAAATCTCGTCGAGCTGATTAATTTGACACTTTGTTTAACAAATTTGGTCTTCATTTGCCGAAGCTATCGAGCTTCAAAATTTGAAAAGTCACAAAAGTTATGTGTTTGAGCACATAATGTACTATTTTTCTTGGAAGTTCAACAAGATGTAATCATGGTGTGTTGTGTCATTTTAAAGATCTCGTCGAGCTGATTAATTTGACACTTTGGTTAACAAATTTGGTCCACATTTGCCAAAGTTATCGAGCTTCAAAATTGGTAAAGTCACAAAAGTTGTGTGTTTGAGCACATAAAGTACTATTTTTCTTGGAAATTCAACAAGATGCAATGATGATGTGTTGTATCATTTTAAAGATCTCGTTGAGCTGATTAATTTGACCCTTTGTTTAACAAATTTGGTCCACATTTGCCAAAGTTATCGAGCTTCAAAGTTTGAAAAGTCACAAAAGTTGTGTGTTTGAGCACATAAAGTACTATTTTTCTTGGAAGTTCAACAAGATGTAATCATGGTGTGTTTGTGTCATTTTAAAGATCTCGTCGAGCTGATTAATTTGACACTTTGTTTAACAAATTTGGTCTTTATTTGCCGAAGCTATCCAGCTTCAAAATTTGAAAAGTCACAAAAGTTGTTTGTTTGAGCACATAAAGTACTATTTTTCTTGGAAATTCAACAAGATGCAATCATGGTGTGTTGTGTCATTTTAAAGATCTCGTCGAGCTGATTAATTTGACACTTTGTTTAACAAATTTGGTCTTCATTTGCCGAAGCTATCGAGCTTCAAAATTTGAAAAGTCACAAAAGTTGTGTGTCTGAGCACATAATGTACTATTTTTCTTGGAAGTTCAACAAGATGCAATGATGATGTGTTGTGTCATTTTAAAGATCTCGTCGAGCTGATTAATTTGACACTTTGGTTAACAAATTTGGTCCACATTTGCCAAAGTTATCGAGCTTCAAAGTTTGAAAAGTCACAAAATATGTGTGTTTGAGCACATAAAGTACTATTTTTCTTGGAAGTTCAACAAGATGTAATCATGGTGTGTTGTGTCATTTTAAAGATCTCGTCGAGCTGATTAATTTGACACTTTGTTTAACAAATTTGGTCTTCATTTGCCGAAGCTATCGAGCTTCAAAGTTTGAAAAGTCACAAAAGTTGTGTGTCTGAGCACATAATGTACTATTTTTCTTGGAAGTTCAACAAGATGCAATGATGATGTGTTGTGTCATTTTAAAGATCTCGTCGAGCTGATTAATTTGACACTTTGGTTAACAAATTTGGTCCACATTTGCCAAAGTTATCGAGCTTCAAAGTTTGAAAAGTAACAAAATATGTGTGTTTGAGCACATAAAGTACTATTTTTCTTGGAAGTTCAACAAGATGCAATTCTGATGTGTTGTGACATCTTCAAAATCTCGTCGAGCTGATTAATTTGACACTTTGTTTAACAAATTTGGTCTTCATTTGCCGAAGCTATCGAGCTTCAAAATTTGAAAAGTCACAAAAGTTATGTGTTTGAGCACATAATGTACTATTTTTCTTGGAAGTTCAACAAGATGTAATCATGGTGTGTTGTGTCACTTTAAAGATCTCGTCGAGCTGATTAATTTGACACTTTGGTTAACAAATTTGGTCCACATTTGCCAAAGTTATCGAGCTTCAAAATTGGAAAAGTCACAAAAGTTGTGTGTTTGAGCACATAAAGTACTATTTTTCTTGGAAATTCAACAAGATGCAATTCTGATGTGTTGTGACATCTTCAAAATCTCGTCGAGCTGATTAATTTGACACTTTGTTTAACAAATTTGGTCCACATTTGCCAACGTTATCGAGCTTCAAAATTGGAAAAGTCACAAAAGTTGGGTGTTTGAGCACATAAAGTACTATTTTTCTTGGAAATTCAACAAGATGCAATGATGATGTGTTGTATCATTTTAAAGATCTCGTTGAGCTGATTAATTTGACCCTTTGTTTAACAAATTTGGTCCACATTTGCCAAAGTTATCGAGCTTCAAAGTTTGAAAAGTAACAAAATATGTGTGTTTGAGCACATAAAGAACTATTTTTCTTGGAAGTTCAACAAGATGCAATTCTGATGTGTTGTGACATCTTCAAAATCTCGTCGAGCTGATTAATTTGACACTTTGTTTAACAAATTTGGTCTTCATTTGCCGAAGCTATCGAGCTTCAAAATTTGAAAAGTCACAAAAGTTATGTGTTTGAGCACATAATGTACTATTTTTCTTGGAAGTTCAACAAGATGTAATCATGGTGTGTTGTGTCATTTTAAAGATCTCGTCGAGCTGATTAATTTGACACTTTGGTTAACAAATTTGGTCCACATTTGCCAAAGTTATCGAGCTTCAAAATTGGTAAAGTCACAAAAGTTGTGTGTTTGAGCACATAAAGTACTATTTTTCTTGGAAATTCAACAAGATGCAATGATGATGTGTTGTATCATTTTAAAGATCTCGTTGAGCTGATTAATTTGACCCTTTGTTTAACAAATTTGGTCCACATTTGCCAAAGTTATCGAGCTTCAAAGTTTGAAAAGTCACAAAAGTTGTGTGTTTGAGCACATAAAGTACTATTTTTCTTGGAAGTTCAACAAGATGTAATCATGGTGTGTTTGTGTCATTTTAAAGATCTCGTCGAGCTGATTAATTTGACACTTTGTTTAACAAATTTGGTCTTTATTTGCCGAAGCTATCCAGCTTCAAAATTTGAAAAGTCACAAAAGTTGTTTGTTTGAGCACATAAAGTACTATTTTTCTTGGAAATTCAACAAGATGCAATCATGGTGTGTTGTGTCATTTTAAAGATCTCGTCGAGCTGATTAATTTGACACTTTGTTTAACAAATTTGGTCTTCATTTGCCGAAGCTATCGAGCTTCAAAATTTGAAAAGTCACAAAAGTTGTGTGTCTGAGCACATAATGTACTATTTTTCTTGGAAGTTCAACAAGATGCAATGATGATGTGTTGTGTCATTTTAAAGATCTCGTCGAGCTGATTAATTTGACACTTTGGTTAACAAATTTGGTCCACATTTGCCAAAGTTATCGAGCTTCAAAGTTTGAAAAGTAACAAAATATGTGTGTTTGAGCACATAAAGTACTATTTTTCTTGGAAGTTCAACAAGATGCAATTCTGATGTGTTGTGACATCTTCAAAATCTCGTCGAGCTGATTAATTTGACACTTTGTTTAACAAATTTGGTCTTCATTTGCCGAAGCTATCGAGCTTCAAAATTTGAAAAGTCACAAAAGTTATGTGTTTGAGCACATAATGTACTATTTTTCTTGGAAGTTCAACAAGATGTAATCATGGTGTGTTTGTGTCATTTTAAAGATCTCGTCGAGCTGATTAATTTGACACTTTGTTTAACAAATTTGGTCTTTATTTGCCGAAGCTATCCAGCTTCAAAATTTGAAAAGTCACAAAAGTTGTTTGTTTGAGCACATAAAGTACTATTTTTCTTGGAAATTCAACAAGATGCAATCATGGTGTGTTGTGTCATTTTAAAGATCTCGTCGAGCTGATTAATTTGACACTTTGTTTAACAAATTTGGTCTTCATTTGCCGAAGCTATCGAGCTTCAAAATTTGAAAAGTCACAAAAGTTGTGTGTCTGAGCACATAATGTACTATTTTTCTTGGAAGTTCAACAAGATGCAATGATGATGTGTTGTGTCATTTTAAAGATCTCGTCGAGCTGATTAATTTGACACTTTGGTTAACAAATTTGGTCCACATTTGCCAAAGTTATCGAGCTTCAAAGTTTGAAAAGTCACAAAATATGTGTGTTTGAGCACATAAAGTACTATTTTTCTTGGAAGTTCAACAAGATGTAATCATGGTGTGTTGTGTCATTTTAAAGATCTCGTCGAGCTGATTAATTTGACACTTTGTTTAACAAATTTGGTCTTCATTTGCCGAAGCTATCGAGCTTCAAAGTTTGAAAAGTCACAAAAGTTGTGTGTCTGAGCACATAATGTACTATTTTTCTTGGAAGTTCAACAAGATGCAATGATGATGTGTTGTGTCATTTTAAAGATCTCGTCGAGCTGATTAATTTGACACTTTGGTTAACAAATTTGGTCCACATTTGCCAAAGTTATCGAGCTTCAAAGTTTGAAAAGTAACAAAATATGTGTGTTTGAGCACATAAAGTACTATTTTTCTTGGAAGTTCAACAAGATGCAATTCTGATGTGTTGTGACATCTTCAAAATCTCGTCGAGCTGATTAATTTGACACTTTGTTTAACAAATTTGGTCTTCATTTGCCGAAGCTATCGAGCTTCAAAATTTGAAAAGTCACAAAAGTTATGTGTTTGAGCACATAATGTACTATTTTTCTTGGAAGTTCAACAAGATGTAATCATGGTGTGTTGTGTCACTTTAAAGATCTCGTCGAGCTGATTAATTTGACACTTTGGTTAACAAATTTGGTCCACATTTGCCAAAGTTATCGAGCTTCAAAATTGGAAAAGTCACAAAAGTTGTGTGTTTGAGCACATAAAGTACTATTTTTCTTGGAAATTCAACAAGATGCAATTCTGATGTGTTGTGACATCTTCAAAATCTCGTCGAGCTGATTAATTTGACACTTTGTTTAACAAATTTGGTCCACATTTGCCAACGTTATCGAGCTTCAAAATTGGAAAAGTCACAAAAGTTGTGTGTTTGAGCACATAAAGTACTATTTTTCTTGGAAATTCAACAAGATGCAATGATGATGTGTTGTATCATTTTAAAGATCTCGTTGAGCTGATTAATTTGACCCTTTGTTTAACAAATTTGGTCCACATTTGCCAAAGTTATCGAGCTTCAAAGTTTGAAAAGTAACAAAATATGTGTGTTTGAGCACATAAAGAACTATTTTTCTTGGAAGTTCAACAAGATGCAATTCTGATGTGTTGTGACATCTTCAAAATCTCGTCGAGCTGATTAATTTGACACTTTGTTTAACAAATTTGGTCTTCATTTGCCGAAGCTATCGAGCTTCAAAATTTGAAAAGTCACAAAAGTTATGTGTTTGAGCACATAATGTACTATTTTTCTTGGAAGTTCAACAAGATGTAATCATGGTGTGTTGTGTCATTTTAAAGATCTCGTCGAGCTGATTAATTTGACACTTTGGTTAACAAATTTGGTCCACATTTGCCAAAGTTATCGAGCTTCAAAATTGGTAAAGTCACAAAAGTTGTGTGTTTGAGCACATAAAGTACTATTTTTCTTGGAAATTCAACAAGATGCAATGATGATGTGTTGTATCATTTTAAAGATCTCGTTGAGCTGATTAATTTGACCCTTTGTTTAACAAATTTGGTCCACATTTGCCAAAGTTATCGAGCTTCAAAGTTTGAAAAGTCACAAAAGTTGTGTGTTTGAGCACATAAAGTACTATTTTTCTTGGAAGTTCAACAAGATGTAATCATGGTGTGTTTGTGTCATTTTAAAGATCTCGTCGAGCTGATTAATTTGACACTTTGTTTAACAAATTTGGTCTTTATTTGCCGAAGCTATCCAGCTTCAAAATTTGAAAAGTCACAAAAGTTGTTTGTTTGAGCACATAAAGTACTATTTTTCTTGGAAATTCAACAAGATGCAATCATGGTGTGTTGTGTCATTTTAAAGATCTCGTCGAGCTGATTAATTTGACACTTTGTTTAACAAATTTGGTCTTCATTTGCCGAAGCTATCGAGCTTCAAAATTTGAAAAGTCACAAAAGTTGTGTGTCTGAGCACATAATGTACTATTTTTCTTGGAAGTTCAACAAGATGCAATGATGATGTGTTGTGTCATTTTAAAGATCTCGTCGAGCTGATTAATTTGACACTTTGGTTAACAAATTTGGTCCACATTTGCCAAAGTTATCGAGCTTCAAAGTTTGAAAAGTCACAAAATATGTGTGTTTGAGCACATAAAGTACTATTTTTCTTGGAAGTTCAACAAGATGTAATCATGGTGTGTTGTGTCATTTTAAAGATCTCGTCGAGCTGATTAATTTGACACTTTGTTTAACAAATTTGGTCTTCATTTGCCGAAGCTATCGAGCTTCAAAGTTTGAAAAGTCACAAAAGTTGTGTGTCTGAGCACATAATGTACTATTTTTCTTGGAAGTTCAACAAGATGCAATGATGATGTGTTGTGTCATTTTAAAGATCTCGTCGAGCTGATTAATTTGACACTTTGGTTAACAAATTTGGTCCACATTTGCCAAAGTTATCGAGCTTCAAAGTTTGAAAAGTAACAAAATATGTGTGTTTGAGCACATAAAGTACTATTTTTCTTGGAAGTTCAACAAGATGCAATTCTGATGTGTTGTGACATCTTCAAAATCTCGTCGAGCTGATTAATTTGACACTTTGTTTAACAAATTTGGTCTTCATTTGCCGAAGCTATCGAGCTTCAAAATTTGAAAAGTCACAAAAGTTATGTGTTTGAGCACATAATGTACTATTTTTCTTGGAAGTTCAACAAGATGTAATCATGGTGTGTTGTGTCACTTTAAAGATCTCGTCGAGCTGATTAATTTGACACTTTGGTTAACAAATTTGGTCCACATTTGCCAAAGTTATCGAGCTTCAAAATTGGAAAAGTCACAAAAGTTGTGTGTTTGAGCACATAAAGTACTATTTTTCTTGGAAATTCAACAAGATGCAATTCTGATGTGTTGTGACATCTTCAAAATCTCGTCGAGCTGATTAATTTGACACTTTGTTTAACAAATTTGGTCCACATTTGCCAACGTTATCGAGCTTCAAAATTGGAAAAGTCACAAAAGTTGTGTGTTTGAGCACAGAAAGTACTATTTTTCTTGGAAATTCAACAAGATGCAATGATGATGTGTTGTATCATTTTAAAGATCTCGTTGAGCTGATTAATTTGACCCTTTGTTTAACAAATTTGGTCCACATTTGCCAAAGTTATCGAGCTTCAAAGTTTGAAAAGTAACAAAATATGTGTGTTTGAGCACATAAAGAACTATTTTTCTTGGAAGTTCAACAAGATGCAATTCTGATGTGTTGTGACATCTTCAAAATCTCGTCGAGCTGATTAATTTGACACTTTGTTTAACAAATTTGGTCTTCATTTGCCGAAGCTATCGAGCTTCAAAATTTGAAAAGTCACAAAAGTTATGTGTTTGAGCACATAATGTACTATTTTTCTTGGAAGTTCAACAAGATGTAATCATGGTGTGATGTGTCATTTTAAAGATCTCGTCGAGCTGATTAATTTGACACTTTGGTTAACAAATTTGGTCCACATTTGCCAAAGTTATCGAGCTTCAAAATTGGTAAAGTCACAAAAGTTGTGTGTTTGAGCACATAAAGTACTATTTTTCTTGGAAATTCAACAAGATGCAATGATGATGTGTTGTATCATTTTAAAGATCTCGTTGAGCTGATTAATTTGACCCTTTGTTTAACAAATTTGGTCCACATTTGCCAAAGTTATCGAGCTTCAAAGTTTGAAAAGTCACAAAAGTTGTGTGTTTGAGCACATAAAGTACTATTTTTCTTGGAAGTTCAACAAGATGTAATCATGGTGTGTTTGTGTCATTTTAAAGATCTCGTCGAGCTGATTAATTTGACACTTTGTTTAACAAATTTGGTCTTTATTTGCCGAAGCTATCCAGCTTCAAAATTTGAAAAGTCACAAAAGTTGTTTGTTTGAGCACATAAAGTACTATTTTTCTTGGAAATTCAACAAGATGCAATCATGGTGTGTTGTGTCATTTTAAAGATCTCGTCGAGCTGATTAATTTGACACTTTGTTTAACAAATTTGGTCTTCATTTGCCGAAGCTATCGAGCTTCAAAATTTGAAAAGTCACAAAAGTTGTGTGTCTGAGCACATAATGTACTATTTTTCTTGGAAGTTCAACAAGATGCAATGATGATGTGTTGTGTCATTTTAAAGATCTCGTCGAGCTGATTAATTTGACACTTTGGTTAACAAATTTGGTCCACATTTGCCAAAGTTATCGAGCTTCAAAGTTTGAAAAGTAACAAAATATGTGTGTTTGAGCACATAAAGTACTATTTTTCTTGGAAGTTCAACAAGATGCAATTCTGATGTGTTGTGACATCTTCAAAATCTCGTCGAGCTGATTAATTTGACACTTTGTTTAACAAATTTGGTCTTCATTTGCCGAAGCTATCGAGCTTCAAAATTTGAAAAGTCACAAAAGTTATGTGTTTGAGCACATAATGTACTATTTTTCTTGGAAGTTCAACAAGATGTAATCATGGTGTGTTGTGTCACTTTAAAGATCTCGTCGAGCTGATTAATTTGACACTTTGGTTAACAAATTTGGTCCACATTTGCCAAAGTTATCGAGCTTCAAAATTGGAAAAGTCACAAAAGTTGTGTGTTTGAGCACATAAAGTACTATTTTTCTTGGAAATTCAACAAGATGCAATTCTGATGTGTTGTGACATCTTCAAAATCTCGTCGAGCTGATTAATTTGACACTTTGTTTAACAAATTTGGTCCACATTTGCCAACGTTATCGAGCTTCAAAATTGGAAAAGTCACAAAAGTTGTGTGTTTGAGCACATAAAGTACTATTTTTCTTGGAAATTCAACAAGATGCAATGATGATGTGTTGTATCATTTTAAAGATCTCGTTGAGCTGATTAATTTGACCCTTTGTTTAACAAATTTGGTCCACATTTGCCAAAGTTATCGAGCTTCAAAGTTTGAAAAGTCACAAAAGTTGTGTGTTTGAGCACATAAAGTACTATTTTTCTTGGAAGTTCAACAATATGTAATCATGGTGTGTTTGTGTCATTTTAAAGATCTCGTCGAGCTGATTAATTTGACACTTTGTTTAACAAATTTGGTCTTTATTTGCCGAAGCTATCCAGCTTCAAAATTTGAAAAGTCACAAAAGTTGTTTGTTTGAGCACATAAAGTACTATTTTTCTTGGAAGTTCAACAAGATGTAATCATTGTGTGTTGAGTCATTTTAAAGATCTCGTCGAGCTGATTAATTTGACACTTTGTTTAACAAATTTGGTCTTCATTTGCCGAAGCTATCGAGCTTCAAAGTTTGAAAAGTCACAAAAGTTGTGTGTCTGAGCACATAATGTACTATTTTTCTTGGAAGTTCAACAAGATGCAATGATGATGTGTTGTGTCATTTTAAAGATCTCGTCGAGCTGATTAATTTGACACTTTGGTTAACAAATTTGGTCCACATTTGCCAAAGTTATCGAGCTTCAAAGTTTGAAAAGTAACAAAATATGTGTGTTTGAGCACATAAAGTACTATTTTTCTTGGAAGTTCAACAAGATGCAATTCTGATGTGTTGTGACATCTTCAAAATCTCGTCGAGCTGATTAATTTGACACTTTGTTTAACAAATTTGGTCTTCATTTGCCGAAGCTATCGAGCTTCAAAGTTTGAAAAGTCACAAAAGTTATGTGTTTGAGCACATAATGTACTATTTTTCTTGGAAGATCAACAAGATGTAATCATGGTGTGTTGTGTCATTTTAAAGATCTCGTCGAGCTGATTAATTTGACACTTTGGTTAACAAATTTGGTCCACATTTGCCAAAGTTATCGAGCTTCAAAATTGGTAAAGTCACAAAAGTTGTGTGTTTGAGCACATAAAGTACTATTTTTCTTGGAAATTCAACAAGATGCAATGATGATGTGTTGTATCATTTTAAAGATCTCGTTGAGCTGATTAATTTGACCCTTTGTTTAACAAATTTGGTCCACATTTGCCAAAGTTATCGAGCTTCAAAGTTTGAAAAGTCACAAAAGTTGTGTGTTTGAGCACATAAAGTACTATTTTTCTTGGAAGTTCAACAAGATGTAATCATGGTGTGTTTGTGTCATTTTAAAGATCTCGTCGAGCTGATTAATTTGACACTTTGTTTAACAAATTTGGTCTTTATTTGCCGAAGCTATCCAGCTTCAAAATTTGAAAAGTCACAAAAGTTGTTTGTTTGAGCACATAAAGTACTATTTTTCTTGGAAATTCAACAAGATGCAATCATGGTGTGTTGTGTCATTTTAAAGATCTCGTCGAGCTGATTAATTTGACACTTTGTTTAACAAATTTGGTCTTCATTTGCCGAAGCTATCGAGCTTCAAAATTTGAAAAGTCACAAAAGTTGTGTGTCTGAGCACATAATGTACTATTTTTCTTGGAAGTTCAACAAGATGCAATGATGATGTGTTGTGTCATTTTAAAGATCTCGTCGAGCTGATTAATTTGACACTTTGGTTAACAAATTTGGTCCACATTTGCCAAAGTTATCGAGCTTCAAAGTTTGAAAAGTCACAAAATATGTGTGTTTGAGCACATAAAGTACTATTTTTCTTGGAAGTTCAACAAGATGTAATCATGGTGTGTTGTGTCATTTTAAAGATCTCGTCGAGCTGATTAATTTGACACTTTGTTTAACAAATTTGGTCTTCATTTGCCGAAGCTATCGAGCTTCAAAGTTTGAAAAGTCACAAAAGTTGTGTGTCTGAGCACATAATGTACTATTTTTCTTGGAAGTTCAACAAGATGCAATGATGATGTGTTGTGTCATTTTAAAGATCTCGTCGAGCTGATTAATTTGACACTTTGGTTAACAAATTTGGTCCACATTTACCGAAGCTATCGAGCTTCAAAATTTGAAAAGTCACAAAAGTTGTGTGTCTGAGCACATAATGTACTATTTTTCTTGGAAGTTCAACAAGATGCAATGATGATGTGTTGTGTCATTTTAAAGATCTCGTCGAGCTGATTAATTTGACACTTTGTTTAACAAATTTGGTCCACATTTGCCAAAGTTATCGAGCTTCAAAATTGGAAAAGTCACAAAAGTTGAGTGTTTGAGCACATAAAGTACTATTTTTCTTGGAAATTCAACAAGATGCAATCATGGTGTGTTGTGTCATTTTAAAGATCTCGTCGAGCTGATTAATTTGACACTTTGGTTAACAAATTTGGTCCACATTTGCCAAAGTTATCGAGCTTCAAAATTGGAAAAGTCACAAAAGTTGTGTGTTTGAGCACATAATGTACTATTTTTCTTGGAAGTTCAACAAGATGCAATCATGATGTGTTGTGTCATTTTAAAGATCTCGTCGAGCTGATTAATTTGACACTTTGGTTAACAAATTTGGTCCACATTTGCCAAAGTTATCGAGCTTCAAAGTTTGAAAAGTCACAAAATATGTGTGTTTGAGCACATAAAGTACTATTTTTCTTGGAAGTTCAACAAGATGTAATCATGGTGTGTTGTGTCATTTTAAAGATCTCGTCGAGCTGATTAATTTGACACTTTGTTTAACAAATTTGGTCTTCATTTGCCGAAGCTATCGAGCTTCAAAGTTTGAAAAGTCACAAAAGTTGTGTGTCTGAGCACATAATGTACTATTTTTCTTGGAAGTTCAACAAGATGCAATGATGATGTGTTGTGTCATTTTAAAGATCTCGTCGAGCTGATTAATTTGACACTTTGGTTAACAAATTTGGTCCACATTTACCGAAGCTATCGAGCTTCAAAATTTGAAAAGTCACAAAAGTTGTGTGTCTGAGCACATAATGTACTATTTTTCTTGGAAGTTCAACAAGATGCAATGATGATGTGTTGTGTCATTTTAAAGATCTCGTCGAGCTGATTAATTTGACACTTTGTTTAACAAATTTGGTCTTCATTTGCCGAAGCTATCGAGCTTCAAAGTTTGAAAAGTCACAAAAGTTGTGTGTCTGAGCACATAATGTACTATTTTTCTTGGAAGTTCAACAAGATGCAATGATGATGTGTTGTGTCATTTTAAAGATCTCGTCGAGCTGATTAATTTGACACTTTGGTTAACAAATTTGGTCCACATTTACCGAAGCTATCGAGCTTCAAAATTTGAAAAGTAACAAAATATGTGTGTTTGAGCACATAAAGTACTATTTTTCTTGGAAGTTCAACAAGATGCAATTCTGATGTGTTGTGACATCTTCAAAATCTCGTCGAGCTGATTAATTTGACACTTTGTTTAACAAATTTGGTCTTCATTTGCCGAAGCTATCGAGCTTCAAAGTTTGAAAAGTCACAAAAGTTATGTGTTTGAGCACATAATGTACTATTTTTCTTGGAAGATCAACAAGATGTAATCATGGTGTGTTGTGTCATTTTAAAGATCTCGTCGAGCTGATTAATTTGACACTTTGGTTAACAAATTTGGTCCACATTTGCCAAAGTTATCGAGCTTCAAAGTTTGAAAAGTAACAAAATATGTGTGTTTGAGCACATAAAGTACTATTTTTTTTGGAAGTTCAACAAGATGCAATTCTGATGTGTTGTGACATCTTCAAAATCTCGTCGAGCTGATTAATTTGACACTTTGTTTAACAAATTTGGTCCACATTTGCCAAAGTTATCGAGCTTCAAAATTGGAAAAGTCACAAAAGTTGAGTGTTTGAGCACATAAAGTACTATTTTTCTTGGAAATTCAACAAGATGCAATCATGGTGTGTTGTGTCATTTTAAAGATCTCGTCGAGCTGATTAATTTGACACTTTGGTTAACAAATTTGGTCCACATTTGCCAAAGTTATCGAGCTTCAAAATTGGAAAAGTCACAAAAGTTGTGTGTTTGAGCACATAATGTACTATTTTTCTTGGAAGTTCAACAAGATGCAATCATGATGTGTTGTGTCATTTTAAAAATCTCGTCGAGCTGATTAATTTGACACTTTGGTTAACAAATTTGGTCTTCATTTGCCAAAGTTATCGAGCTTCAAAGTTTGAAAAGTCACAAAATATGTGTGTTTGAGCACATAAAGTACTATTTTTCTTGGAAGTTCAACAAGATGTAATCATGGTGTGTTGTGTCATTTTAAAGATCTCGTCGAGCTGACTAATTTGACACTTTGGTTAACAAATTTGGTCCACATTTGCCAAAGTTATCGAGCTTCAAAATTTGAAAAGTCACAAAATATGTGTGTTTGAGCACATAAAGTACTATTTTTCTTGGAAATTCAACAAGATGCAATCATGAATTGTTGTGTCATTTTAAAGATCTCGTCGAGCTGATTAATTTGACACTTTGGTTAACAAATTTGGTCCACATTTGCCAAAGTAATCGAGCTTCAAAATTGGAAAAGTCACAAAAGTTGTGTGTTTGAGCACATAAAGTACTATTTTTCTTGGAAATTCAACAAGATGCAATCATGATGTGTTGTGTCATTTTAAAAATCTCGTCGAGCTGATTAATTTGACACTTTGTTTAACAAATTTGGTCTTCATTTTCCGAAGCTATCGAGCTTCAAAGTTCGAAAAGTCACAAAAGTTGTGTGTTTGAGCACATAAAGTACTATTTTTCTTGGAAGTTCAACAAGATGTAATCATGATGTGTTGTGACAACTTCAAAATCTCGTTGAGGTGATTACTTTGACACTTTGTGTAACAAATTTGGTCCACATTTGCCAAAGTTATCGAGCTTCAGAGTTTGAAAAGTCACAAAATATGTTTGTTTTAGCACATAAAGTACTATTTTTCTTGGAAGTTGAACAAGATGTAATCATGGTGTGTTGTGACATCTTCATAACCTTGTCGAGCTGATTAATTTGACACTTTGTTTAACAAATTTGGTCCACATTTGCC
This sequence comes from Euwallacea fornicatus, assembly GCF_040115645.1. Classification (NCBI taxonomy): domain Eukaryota; kingdom Metazoa; phylum Arthropoda; class Insecta; order Coleoptera; family Curculionidae; genus Euwallacea; species Euwallacea fornicatus. The sequence goes on along the minus strand of NW_027096024.1, from coordinate 490,457 downwards.
AAAGTTATCGAGCTTCAAAATTGGAAAAGTCACAAAAGTTGTGTGTTTGAGCACATAAAGTACTATTTTTCTTGGAAATTCAACAAGATGCAATCATGAATTGTTGTGTCATTTTAAAGATCTCGTCGAACTGATTAATTTGACACTTTGGATAACAAATTTGGTCCACATTTGCCAAAGTTATCGAGCTTCAAAATTGGAAAAGTCACAAAAGTTGTGTGTTTGAGCACATAAAGTACTATTTTTCTTGGAAATTCAACAAGATGCAATCATGATGTGTTGTGACATATTCAAAATCTCGTCGAGCTGATTAATTTGACACTTTGGTTAACAAATTTGGTCCACATTTGCCAAAGTTATCGAGCTTCAAAGTTTGAAAAGTCACAAAATATGTGTGTTTGAGCACATAAAGTACTATTTTTCTTGGAAGTTCAACAAGATGTAATCATGGTGTGTTGTGACATATTCAAAATCTCGTCGAGCTGATTAATTTGACACTTTGGTTAACAAATTTGGTCCACATTTGCCAAAGTTATCGAGCTTCAAAATTGGAAAAGTCACAAAAGTTGTGTGTTTGAGCACATAATGTACTATTTTTCTTGGAAGTTCAACAAGATGCAATGATGATGTGTTGTGACATCTTCAAAATCTCGTTGAGGTGATTACTTTGACACTTTGTTTACCAAATTTGGTCCACATTTGCCAAAGTTATCGAGCTTCAGAGTTTGAAAAGTCACAAAATATGTGTGTTTGAGCACATAAAGTACTATTTTTCTTGGAAGTTCAACAAGATGCAATCATGATGTGTTGTGTCATTTTAAAGATCTCGTCGAGCTGATTAATTTGATACTTTGTTTAACAAATTTGGTCTTTATTTGCCGAAGCTATCGAGCTTCAAAGTTTGAAAAGTCACAAAAGTTGTGTGTTTGAGCACATAATGTACTATTTTTCTTGGAAGTTCAACAAGATGCAATCATGATGTGTTGTGTCATTTTAAAGATCTCGTCGAGCTGATTAATTTGACACTTTGGTTAACAAATTTGGTCCACATTTGCCAAAGTTATCGAGCTTCAAAGTTTGAAAAGTCACAAAATATGTGTGTTTGAGCACATAAAGTACTATTTTTCTTGGAAGTTCAACAAGATGTAATCATGGTGTGTTGTGTCATTTTAAAGATCTCGTCGAGCTGATTAATTTGATACTTTGTTTAACAAATTTGGTCTTTATTTGCCGAAGCTATCGAGCTTCAAAGTTTGAAAAGTCACAAAAGTTGTGTGTTTGAGCACATAATGTACTATTTTTCTTGGAAGTTCAACAAGATGCAATCATGATGTGTTGTGTCATTTTAAAGATCTCGTCGAGCTGATTAATTTGACACTTTGGTTAACAAATTTGGTCCACATTTGCCAAAGTTATCGAGCTTCAAAGTTTGAAAAGTCACAAAATATGTGTGTTTGAGCACATAAAGTACTATTTTTCTTGGAAGTTCAACAAGATGTAGTCATGATGTGTTGTGACATCTTCAAAATCTCGTTGAGGTGATTACTTTGACACTTTGTGTAACAAATTTGGTCCACATTTGCCAAAGTTATCGAGCTTCAAAGTTTGAAAAGTCACAAAATATGTGTGTTTGAGCACATAAAGTACTATTTTTCTTGGAAGTTCAACAAGATGTAATCATGGTATGTTGTGTCATTTTAAAGATCTCGTCGAGCTGATTAATTTGACACTTTGGTTAACAAATTTGGTCCACATTTTCCAAAGTTATCGAGCTTCAAAGTTTGAAAAGTCACAAAATATGTGTGTTTGAGCACATAAAGTACTATTTTTCTTGGAAATTCAACAAGATGCAATCATGAATTGTTGTGTCATTTTAAAGATCTCGTCGAGCTGATTAATTTGACACTTTGGTTAACAAATTTGGTCCACATTTGCCAAAGTTATCGAGCTTCAAAATTGGAAAAGTCACAAAAGTTGTGTGTTTGAGCACATAAAGTACTATTTTTCTTGGAAGTTCAACAAGATGCAATCATGATGTGTTGTGTCATTTTAAAAATCTCGTCGAGCTGATTAATTTGACACTTTGTTTAACAAATTTGGTCTTCATTTGCCGAAGCTATCGAGCTTCAAAGTTTGAAAAGTCACAAAAGTTGTGTGTTTGAGCACATAAAGTACTATTTTTCTTGGAAGTTCAACAAGATGTAGTCATGATGTGTTGTGACATCTTCAAAATCTCGTTGAGGTGATTACTTTGACACTTTGTGTAACAAATTTGGTCCACATTTGCCAAAGTTATCGAGCTTCAGAGTTTGAAAAGTCACAAAATATGTTTGTTTTAGCATATAAAGTACTATTTTTCTTGGAAGTTCAACAAGATGTAATCATGGTGTGTTGTGACATCTTCATAACCTTGTCGAGCTGATTAATTTGACACTTTGTTTAACAAATTTGGTCCACATTTGCCAAAGTTATCGAGCTTCAAAGTTTGAAAAGTCACAAAATATGTGTGTTTGAGCACATAAAGTACTATTTTTCTTGGAAATTCAACAAGATGCAATCATGAATTGTTGTGTCATTTTAAAGATCTCGTCGAGCTGATTAATTTGACACTTTGGTTAACAAATTTGGTCCACATTTGCCAAAGTTATCGAGCTTCAAAATTGGAAAAGTCACAAAAGTTGTGTGTTTGAGCACATAAAGTACTACTTTTCTTGGAAATTCAACAAGATGCAATGATGATGTGTTGTGTCATTTTAAAAATCTCGTCGAGCTGATTAATTTGACACTTTGTTTAACAAATTTGGTCTTCATTTGCCGAAGCTATCGAGCTTCAAAGTTTGAAAAGTCACAAAAGTTGTGTGTTTGAGCACATAAAGTACTATTTTTCTTGGAAGTTCAACAAGATGTAGTCATGATGTGTTGTGACATCTTCAAAATCTCGTTGAGGTGATTACTTTGACACTTTGTGTAACAAATTTGGTCCACATTTGCCAAAGTTATCGAGCTTCAGAGTTTGAAAAGTCACAAAATATGTTTGTTTTAGCACATAAAGTACTATTTTTCTTGGAAGTTCAACAAGATGTAATCATGGTGTGTTGTGACATCTTCATAACCTTGTCGAGCTGATTAATTTGACACTTTGTTTAACAAATTTGGTCCACATTTGCCAAAGTTATCGAGCTTCAAAATTGGAAAAGTCACAAAAGTTGTGTGTTTGAGCACATAAAGTACTATTTTTCTTGGAAATTCAACAAGATGCAATCATGAATTGTTGTGTCATTTTAAAGATCTCGTCGAACTGATTAATTTGACACTTTGGATAACAAATTTGGTCCACATTTGCCAAAGTTATCGAGCTTCAAAATTGGAAAAGTCACAAAAGTTGTGTGTTTGAGCACATAAAGTACTATTTTTCTTGGAAATTCAACAAGATGCAATCATGATGTGTTGTGACATATTCAAAATCTCGTCGAGCTGATTAATTTGACACTTTGGTTAACAAATTTGGTCCACATTTGCCAAAGTTATCGAGCTTCAAAATTTGAAAAGTCACAAAATATGTGTGTTTGAGCACATAAAGTACTATTTTTCTTGGAAGTTCAACAAGATGTAATCATGGTGTGTTGTGTCATTTTAAAGATCTCGTCGAGCTGATTAATTTGACACTTTGGTTAACAAATTTGGTCCACATTTGCCAAAGTTATCGAGCTTCAAAATTGGAAAAGTCACAAAAGTTGTGTGTTTGAGCACATAATGTACTATTTTTCTTGGAAGTTCAACAAGATGCAATGATGATGTGTTGTGACATCTTCAAAATCTCGTTGAGGTGATTACTTTGACACTTTGTTTACCAAATTTGGTCCACATTTGCCAAAGTTATCGAGCTTCAGAGTTTGAAAAGTCACAAAATATGTGTGTTTGAGCACATAAAGTACTATTTTTCTTGGAAGTTCAACAAGATGCAATCATGATGTGTTGTGTCATTTTAAAGATCTCGTCGAGCTGATTAATTTGATACTTTGTTTAACAAATTTGGTCTTTATTTGCCGAAGCTATCGAGCTTCAAAGTTTGAAAAGTCACAAAAGTTGTGTGTTTGAGCACATAATGTACTATTTTTCTTGGAAGTTCAACAAGATGCAATCATGATGTGTTGTGTCATTTTAAAGATCTCGTCGAGCTGATTAATTTGACACTTTGGTTAACAAATTTGGTCCACATTTGCCAAAGTTATCGAGCTTCAAAGTTTGAAAAGTCACAAAATATGTGTGTTTGAGCACATAAAGTACTATTTTTCTTGGAAGTTCAACAAGATGTAATCATGGTGTGTTGTGTCATTTTAAAGATCTCGTCGAGCTGATTAATTTGATACTTTGTTTAACAAATTTGGTCTTTATTTGCCGAAGCTATCGAGCTTCAAAGTTTGAAAAGTCACAAAAGTTGTGTGTTTGAGCACATAATGTACTATTTTTCTTGGAAGTTCAACAAGATGCAATCATGATGTGTTGTGTCATTTTAAAGATCTCGTCGAGCTGATTAATTTGACACTTTGGTTAACAAATTTGGTCCACATTTGCCAAAGTTATCGAGCTTCAAAGTTTGAAAAGTCACAAAATATGTGTGTTTGAGCACATAAAGTACTATTTTTCTTGGAAGTTCAACAAGATGTAGTCATGATGTGTTGTGACATCTTCAAAATCTCGTTGAGGTGATTACTTTGACACTTTGTGTAACAAATTTGGTCCACATTTGCCAAAGTTATCGAGCTTCAGAGTTTGAAAAGTCACAAAATATGTGTGTTTGAGCACATAAAGTACTATTTTTCTTGGAAGTTCAACAAGATGTAATCATGGTGTGTTGTGTCATTTTAAAGATCTCGTCGAGCTGATTAATTTGACACTTTGGTTAACAAATTTGGTCCACATTTGCCAAAGTTATCGAGCTTCAAAGTTTGAAATATAACAAAATATGTGTGTTTGAGCACATAAAGTACTATTTTTCTTGGAAGTTCAACAAGATGCAATCATGATGTGTTGTGTCATTTTAAAGATCTCGTCGAGCTGATTAATTTGACACTTTGTTTAACAAATTTGGTCTTCATTTGCCGAAGCTATCGAGCTTCAAAATTTGAAAAGTCACAAAAGTTGTGTGTCTGAGCACATAATGTACTATTTTTCTTGGAAGTTCAACAAGATGCAATGATGATGTGTTGTGTCATTTTAAAGATTTCGTCGAGCTGATTAATTTGACACTTTGGTTAACAAATTTGGTCCACATTTGCCAAAGTTATCGAGCTTCAAAGTTTGAAAAGTAACAAAATATGTGTGTTTGAGCACATAAAGTACTATTTTTCTTGGAAGTTCAACAAGATGCAATTCTGATGTGTTGTGACATCTTCAAAATCTCGTCGAGCTGATTAATTTGACACTTTGTTTAACAAATTTGGTCTTCATTTGCCGAAGCTATCGAGCTTCAAAATTTGAAAAGTCACAAAAGTTGTGTGTCTGAGCACATAATGTACTATTTTTCTTGGAAGTTCAACAAGATGCAATGATGATGTGTTGTGTCATTTTAAAGATTTCGTCGAGCTGATTAATTTGACACTTTGGTTAACAAATTTGGTCCACATTTGCCAAAGTTATCGAGCTTCAAAGTTTGAAAAGTAACAAAATATGTGTGTTTGAGCACATAAAGTACTATTTTTCTTGGAAGTTCAACAAGATGCAATTCTGATGTGTTGTGACATCTTCAAAATCTCGTCGAGCTGATTAATTTGACACTTTGTTTAACAAATTTGGTCCACATTTGCCAAAGTTATCGAGCTTCAAAATTGGAAAAGTCACAAAAGTTGTGTGTTTGAGCACATAAAGTACTATTTTTCTTGGAAATTCAACAAGTTGCAATCATGGTGTGTTGTGTCATTTTAAAGATCTCGTCGAGCTGATTAATTTGACACTTTGTTTAACAAATTTGGTCTTCATTTGCCGAAGCTATCGAGCTTCAAAATTTGAAAAGTCACAAAAGTTGTGTGTCTGAGCACATAATGTACTATTTTTCTTGGAAGTTCAACAAGATGCAATGATGATGTGTTGTGTCATTTTAAAGATTTCGTCGAGCTGATTAATTTGACACTTTGGTTAACAAATTTGGTCCACATTTGCCAAAGTTATCGAGCTTCAAAGTTTGAAAAGTAACAAAATATGTGTGTTTGAGCACATAAAGTACTATTTTTCTTGGAAATTCAACAAGATGCAATTCTGATGTGTTGTGACATCTTCAAAATCTCGTCGAGCTGATTAATTTGACACTTTGTTTAACAAATTTGGTCCACATTTGCCAACGTTATCGAGCTTCAAAATTGGAAAAGTCACAAAAGTTGTGTGTTTGAGCACATAAAGTACTATTTTTCTTGGAAATTCAACAAGATGCAATGATGATGTGTTGTATCATTTTAAAGATCTCGTTGAGCTGATTAATTTGACCCTTTGTTTAACAAATTTGGTCCACATTTGCCAAAGTTATCGAGCTTCAAAGTTTGAAAAGTCACAAAAGTTGTGTGTTTGAGCACATAAAGTACTATTTTTCTTGGATGTTCAACAAGATGTAATCATGGTGTGTTGTGTCATTTTAAAGATCTCGTCGAGCTGATTAATTTGACACTTTGGTTAACAAATTTGGTCCACATTTGCCAAAGTTATCGAGCTTCAAAGTTTGAAAAGTAACAAAATATGTGTGTTTGAGCACATAAAGTACTATTTTTCTTGGAAGTTCAACAAGATGCAATTCTGATGTGTTGTGACATCTTCAAAATCTCGTCGAGCTGATTAATTTGACACTTTGTTTAACAAATTTGGTCCACATTTGCCAAAGTTATCGAGCTTCAAAGTTTGAAAAGTCACAAAAGTTGTGTGCTTGAGCACATAAAGTACTATTTTTCTTGGAAGTTCAACAAGATGCAATTCTGATGTGTTGTGACATATTCAAAATCTCGTCGAGCTGATTAATTTGACACTTTGTTTAACAAATTTGGTCTTCATTTGCCGAAGCTATCGAGCTTCAAAGTTTGAAAAGTCACAAAAGTTATGTGTATGAGCACATAATGTACTATTTTTCTTGGAAGTTCAACAAGATGTAATCATGGTGTGTTGTGTCATTTTAAAGATCTCGTCGAGCTGATTAATTTGACACTTTGGTTAACAAATTTGGTCCACATTTGCCAAAGTTATCGAGCTTCAAAGTTTGAAAAGTAACAAAATATGTGTGTTTGAGCACATAAAGTACTATTTTTCTTGGAAGTTCAACAAGATGCAATTCTGATGTGTTGTGACATCTTCAAAATCTCGTCGAGCTGATTAATTTGACACTTTGTTTAACAAATTTGGTCCACATTTGCCAAAGTTATCGAGCTTCAAAGTTTGAAAAGTCACAAAAGTTGTGTGCTTGAGCACATAAAGTACTATTTTTCTTGGAAGTTCAACAAGATGCAATTCTGATGTGTTGTGACATATTCAAAATCTCGTCGAGCTGATTAATTTGACACTTTGTTTAACAAATTTGGTCTTCATTTGCCGAAGCTATCGAGCTTCAAAGTTTGAAAAGTCACAAAAGTTATGTGTTTGAGCACATAATGTACTATTTTTCTTGGAAGTTCAACAAGATGTAATCATGGTGTGTTGTGTCATTTTAAAGATCTCGTCGAGCTGATTAATTTGACACTTTGGTTAACAAATTTGGACCACATTTGCCAAAGTTATCGAGCTTCAAAATTTGAAAAGTAACAAAATATGTGTGTTTGAGCACATAAAGTACTATTTTTCTTGGAAATTCAACAAGATGCAATTCTGATGTGTTGTGACATCTTCAAAATCTCGTCGAGCTGATTAATTTGACACTTTGTTTAACAAATTTGGTCCACATTTGCCAAAGTTATCGAGCTTCAAAATTGGAAAAGTCACAAAAGTTGTGTGTTTGAGCACATAAAGTACTATTTTCCATGGAAATTCAACAAGATGCAATCATGAATTGTTGTGTCATTTTAAAGATCTCGTCGAACTGATTAATTTGACACTTTGGATAACAAATTTGGTCCACATTTGCCAAAGTTATCGAGCTTCAAAATTGGAAAAGTCACAAAAGTTATGTGTTTGAGCACATAAAGTACTATTTTTTTTGGAAATTCAACAAGATGCAATCATGATGTGTTGTGACATATTCAAAATCTCGTCGAGCTGATTAATTTGACACTTTGGTTAACAAATTTGGTCCACATTTGCCAAAGTTATCGAGCTTCAAAGTTTGAAAAGTCACAAAATATGTGTGTTTGAGCACATAAAGTACTATTTTTCTTGGAAGTTCAACAAGATGTAATCATGGTGTGTTGTGTCATTTTAAAGATCTCGTCGAGCTGATTAATTTGACACTTTGGTTAACAAATTTGGTCCACATTTGCCAAAGTTATCGAGCTTCAAAATTTGAAAAGTCACAAAATATGTGTGTTTGAGCACATAAAGTACTATTTTTCTTGGAAATTCAACAAGATGCAATCATGAATTGTTGTGTCATTTTAAAGATCTCGTCGAGCTGATTAATTTGACACTTTGTTTAACAAATTTGGTCTTCATTTGCCGAAGCTATCGAGCTTCAAAATTTGAAAAGTCACAAAAGTTGTGTGTCTGAGCACATAATGTACTATTTTTCTTGGAAGTTCAACAAGATGCAATGATGATGTGTTGTGTCATTTTAAAGATTTCGTCGAGCTGATTAATTTGACACTTTGGTTAACAAATTTGGTCCACATTTGCCAAAGTTATCGAGCTTCAAAGTTTGAAAAGTAACAAAATATGTGTGTTTGAGCACATAAAGTACTATTTTTCTTGGAAGTTCAACAAGATGCAATTCTGATGTGTTGTGACATCTTCAAAATCTCGTCGAGCTGATTAATTTGACACTTTGTTTAACAAATTTGGTCCACATTTGCCAAAGTTATCGAGCTTCAAAATTGGAAAAGTCACAAAAGTTGTGTGTTTGAGCACATAAAGTACTATTTTTCTTGGAAATTCAACAAGTTGCAATCATGGTGTGTTGTGTCATTTTAAAGATCTCGTCGAGCTGATTAATTTGACACTTTGTTTAACAAATTTGGTCTTCATTTGCCGAAGCTATCGAGCTTCAAAATTTGAAAAGTCACAAAAGTTGTGTGTCTGAGCACATAATGTACTATTTTTCTTGGAAGTTCAACAAGATGCAATGATGATGTGTTGTGTCATTTTAAAGATTTCGTCGAGCTGATTAATTTGACACTTTGGTTAACAAATTTGGTCCACATTTGCCAAAGTTATCGAGCTTCAAAGTTTGAAAAGTAACAAAATATGTGTGTTTGAGCACATAAAGTACTATTTTTCTTGGAAATTCAACAAGATGCAATTCTGATGTGTTGTGACATATTCAAAATCTCGTCGAGCTGATTAATTTGACACTTTGTTTAACAAATTTGGTCTTCATTTGCCGAAGCTATCGAGCTTCAAAGTTTGAAAAGTCACAAAAGTTATGTGTTTGAGCACATAATGTACTATTTTTCTTGGAAGTTCAACAAGATGTAATCATGGTGTGTTGTGTCATTTTAAAGATCTCGTCGAGCTGATTAATTTGACACTTTGGTTAACAAATTTGGTCCACATTTGCCAAAGTTATCGAGCTTCAAAGTTTGAAAAGTAACAAAATATGTGTGTTTGAGCACATAAAGTACTATTTTTCTTGGAAGTTCAACAAGATGCAATTCTGATGTGTTGTGACATCTTCAAAATCTCGTCGAGCTGATTAATTTGACACTTTGTTTAACAAATTTGGTCCACATTTGCCAAAGTTATCGAGCTTCAAAGTTTGAAAAGTCACAAAAGTTGTGTGCTTGAGCACATAAAGTACTATTTTTCTTGGAAGTTCAACAAGATGCAATTCTGATGTGTTGTGACATATTCAAAATCTCGTCGAGCTGATTAATTTGACACTTTGTTTAACAAATTTGGTCTTCATTTGCCGAAGCTATCGAGCTTCAAAGTTTGAAAAGTCACAAAAGTTATGTGTTTGAGCACATAATGTACTATTTTTCTTGGAAGTTCAACAAGATGTAATCATGGTGTGTTGTGTCATTTTAAAGATCTCGTCGAGCTGATTAATTTGACACTTTGGTTAACAAATTTGGACCACATTTGCCAAAGTTATCGAGCTTCAAAATTTGAAAAGTAACAAAATATGTGTGTTTGAGCACATAAAGTACTATTTTTCTTGGAAATTCAACAAGATGCAATTCTGATGTGTTGTGACATCTTCAAAATCTCGTCGAGCTGATTAATTTGACACTTTGTTTAACAAATTTGGTCCACATTTGCCAAAGTTATCGAGCTTCAAAATTGGAAAAGTCACAAAAGTTGTGTGTTTGAGCACATAAAGTACTATTTTCCATGGAAATTCAACAAGATGCAATCATGAATTGTTGTGTCATTTTAAAGATCTCGTCGAACTGATTAATTTGACACTTTGGATAACAAATTTGGTCCACATTTGCCAAAGTTATCGAGCTTCAAAATTGGAAAAGTCACAAAAGTTATGTGTTTGAGCACATAAAGTACTATTTTTCTTGGAAATTCAACAAGATGCAATCATGATGTGTTGTGACATATTCAAAATCTCGTCGAGCTGATTAATTTGACACTTTGTTTAACAAATTTGGTCTTCATTTGCCGAAGCTATCGAGCTTCAAAGTTTGAAAAGTCACAAAAGTTATGTGTTTGAGCACATAATGTACTATTTTTCTTGGAAGTTCAACAAAATGTAATCATGGTGTGTTGTGTCATTTTAAAGATCTCGTCGAGCTGATTAATTTGACACTTTGGTTAACAAATTTGGTCCACATTTGCCAAAGTTATCGAGCTTCAAAGTTTGAAAAGTAACAAAATATGTGTGTTTGAGCACATAAAGTACTATTTTTCTTGGAAGTTCAACAAGATGCAATTCTGATGTGTTGTGACATCTTCAAAATCTCGTCGAGCTGATTAATTTGACACTTTGTTTAACAAATTTGGTCCACATTTGCCAAAGTTATCGAGCTTCAAAGTTTGAAAAGTCACAAAAGTTGTGTGCTTGAGCACATAAAGTACTATTTTTCTTGGAAGTTCAACAAGATGCAATTCTGATGTGTTGTGACATATTCAAAATCTCGTCGAGCTGATTAATTTGACACTTTGTTTAACAAATTTGGTCTTCATTTGCCGAAGCTATCGAGCTTCAAAGTTTGAAAAGTCACAAAAGTTATGTGTTTGAGCACATAATGTACTATTTTTCGTGGAAGTTCAACAAGATGTAATCATAGTGTGTTGTGTCATTTTAAAGATCTCGTCGAGCTGATTAATTTGACACTTTGGTTAACAAATTTGGACCACATTTGCCAAAGTTATCGAGCTTCAAAGTTTGAAAAGTAACAAAATATGTGTGTTTGAGCACATAAAGTACTATTTTTCTTGGAAATTCAACAAGATGCAATTCTGATGTGTTGTGACATCTTCAAAATCTCGTCGAGCTGATTAATTTGACACTTTGTTTAACAAATTTGGTCCACATTTGCCAAAGTTATCGAGCTTCAAAATTGGAAAAGTCACAAAAGTTGTGTGTTTGAGCACATAAAGTACTATTTTCCATGGAAATTCAACAAGATGCAATCATGAATTGTTGTGTCATTTTAAAGATCTCGTCGAACTGATTAATTTGACACTTTGGATAACAAATTTGGTCCACATTTGCCAAAGTTATCGAGCTTCAAAATTGGAAAAGTCACAAAAGTTATGTGTTTGAGCACATAAAGTACTATTTTTTTTGGAAATTCAACAAGATGCAATCATGATGTGTTGTGACATATTCAAAATCTCGTCGAGCTGATTAATTTGACACTTTGGTTAACAAATTTGGTCCACATTTGCCAAAGTTATCGAGCTTCAAAGTTTGAAAAGTCACAAAATATGTGTGTTTGAGCACATAAAGTACTATTTTTCTTGGAAGTTCAACAAGATGTAATCATGGTGTGTTGTGTCATTTTAAAGATCTCGTCGAGCTGATTAATTTGACACTTTGGTTAACAAATTTGGTCCACATTTGCCAAAGTTATCGAGCTTCAAAATTTGAAAAGTCACAAAATATGTGTGTTTGAGCACATAAAGTACTATTTTTCTTGGAAATTCAACAAGATGCAATCATGAATTGTTGTGTCATTTTAAAGATCTCGTCGAGCTGATTAATTTGACACTTTGGTTAACAAATTTGGTCCACATTTGCCAAAGTAATCGAGCTTCAAAATTGGAAAAGTCACAAAAGTTGTGTGTTTGAGCACATAAAGTACTATTTTTCTTGGAAATTCAACAAGATGCAATCATGAATTGTTGTGTCATTTTAAAGATCTCGTCGAACTGATTAATTTGACACTTTGGATAACAAATTTGGTCCACATTTGCCAAAGTTATCGAGCTTCAAAATTGGAAAAGTCACAAAAGTTATGTGTTTGAGCACATAAAGTACTATTTTTTTTGGAAATTCAACAAGATGCAATCATGATGTGTTGTGACATATTCAAAATCTCGTCGAGCTGATTAATTTGACACTTTGGTTAACAAATTTGGTCCACATTTGCCAAAGTTATCGAGCTTCAAAGTTTGAAAAGTCACAAAATATGTGTGTTTGAGCACATAAAGTACTATTTTTCTTGGAAGTTCAACAAGATGTAATCATGGTGTGTTGTGTCATTTTAAAGATCTCGTCGAGCTGATTAATTTGACACTTTGTTTAACAAATTTGGTCTTCATTTGCCGAAGCTATCGAGCTTCAAAATTTGAAAAGTCACAAAAGTTGTGTGTCTGAGCACATAATGTACTATTTTTCTTGGAAGTTCAACAAGATGCAATGATGATGTGTTGTGTCATTTTAAAGATTTCGTCGAGCTGATTAATTTGACACTTTGGTTAACAAATTTGGTCCACATTTGCCAAAGTTATCGAGCTTCAAAGTTTGAAAAGTCACAAAATATGTGTGTTTGAGCACATAAAGTACTATTTTTCTTGGAAGTTCAACAAGATGTAATCATGGTGTGTTGTGTCATTTTAAAGATCTCGTCGAGCTGATTAATTTGACACTTTGTTTAACAAATTTGGTCTTTATTTGCCGAAGCTATCGAGCTTCAAAGTTTGAAAAGTCACAAAAGTTGTGTGTTTGAGCACATAATGTACTATTTTTCTTGGAAGTTCAACAAGATGCAATCATGATGTGTTGTGTCATTTTAAAGATCTCGTCGAGCTGATTAATTTGACACTTTGGTTAACAAATTTGGTCCACATTTGCCAAAGTTATCGAGCTTCAAAGTTTGAAAAGTCACAAAATATGTGTGTTTGAGCACATAAAGTACTATTTTTCTTGGAAGTTCAACAAGATGTAATCATGGTGTGTTGTGTCATTTTAAAGATCTCGTCGAGCTGATTAATTTGACACTTTGTTTAACAAATTTGTTCTTTATTTGCCGAAGCTATCGAGCTTCAAAGTTTGAAAAGTCACAAAAGTTGTGTGTTTGAGCACATAATGTACTATTTTTCTTGGAAGTTCAACAAGATGCAATCATGATGTGTTGTGTCATTTTAAAGATCTCGTCGAGCTGATTAATTTGACACTTTGGTTAACAAATTTGGTCCACATTTGCCAAAGTTATCGAGCTTCAAAGTTTGAAAAGTCACAAAAGTTGTGTGTTTGAGCACATAAAGTACTATTTTTCTTGGAAATTCAACAAGATGCAATTCTGATGTGTTGTGACATATTCAAAATCTCGTCGAGCTGATTAATTTGACACTTTGTTTAACAAATTTGGTCTTCATTTGCCGAAGCTATCGAGCTTCAAAGTTTGAAAAGTCACAAAAGTTATGTGTTTGAGCACATAATGTACTATTTTTCTTGGAAGTTCAACAAGATGTAATCATGGTGTGTTGTGTCATTTTAAAGATCTCGTCGAGCTGATTAATTTGACACTTTGGTTAACAAATTTGGTCCACATTTGCCAAAGTTATCGAGCTTCAAAGTTTGAAAAGTAACAAAATATGTGTGTTTGAGCACATAAAGTACTATTTTTCTTGGAAGTTCAACAAGATGTAATCATGGTGTGTTGTGTCATTTTAAAGATCTCGTCGAGCTGATTAATTTGACACTTTGGTTAACAAATTTGGTCCACATTTGCCAAAGTTATCGAGCTTCAAAGTTTGAAAAGTCACAAAAGTTGTGTGTTTGAGCACATAATGTACTATTTTTCTTGGAAGTTCAACAAGATGCAATCATGATGTGTTATGTCATTTTAAAGATCTCGTCGAGCTGATTAATTTGACACTTTGGTTAACAAATTTGGTCCACATTTGCCAAAGTTATCGAGCTTCAAAGTTTGAAAAGTCACAAAAGTTGTGTGTTTGAGCACATAAAGTACTATTTTTCTTGGAAGTTCAACAAGATGCAATGATGATGTGTTGTGTCATTTTAAAGATCTCGTCGAGCTGATTAATTTGACACTTTGGTTAACAAATTTGGTCCACATTTGCCAAAGTTATCGAGCTTCAGAGTTTGAAAAGTCACAAAATATGTGTGTTTGAGCACATAAAGTACTATTTTTCTTGGAAGTTCAACAAGATGTAATCATGGTGTGTTATGTCATTTTCATAACCTTGTCGAGCTGATTAATTTGACACTTTGTTTAACAAATTTGGTCCACATTTGCCAAAGTTATCGAGCTTCAAATTTGGAAAAGTCACAAAAGTTGTGTGTTTGAGCACATAATGTACTATTTTTCTTGGAAGTTCAACAAGATGCAATGATGATGTGTTGTGACATCTTCAAAATCTCGTTGAGGTGATTACTTTGACACTTTGTTTAACAAATTTGGTCCACATTTGCCAAAGTTATCGAGCTTCAAAGTTTGAAAAGTCACAAAATATGTGTGTTTGAGCACATAAAGTACTATTTTTCTTGGAAGTTCAACAAGATGTAATCATGGTGTGTTGTGTCATTTTAAAGATCTCGTCGAGCTGATTAATTTGACACTTTGTTTAACAAATTTGGTCTTTATTTGCCGAAGCTATCGAGCTTCAAAGTTTGAAAAGTCACAAAATATGTGTGTTTGAGCACATAAAGTACTACTTTTCTTGGAAATTCAACAAGATGCAATCATGATGTGTTGTGTCATTTTAAAAATCTCGTCGAGCTGATTAATTTGACACTTTGTTTAACAAATTTGGTCTTCATTTGCCGAAGCTATCGAGCTTCAAAGTTTGAAAAGTCACAAAATATGTGTGTTTGAGCACATAAAGTACTATTTTTCTTGGAAATTCAACAAGATGCAATCATGATGTGTTGTGACATATTCAAAATCTCGTCGAGCTGATTAATTTGACACTTTGGTTAACAAATTTGGTCTTCATTTGCCGAAGCTATCGAGCTTCAAAGTTTGAAAAGTCACAAAATATGTGTGTTTGAGCACATAAAGTACTATTTTTCTTGGAAATTCAACAAGATGCAATCATGATGTGTTGTGACATATTCAAAATCTCGTCGAGCTGATTAATTTGACACTTTGGTTAACAAATTTGGTCCACATTTGCCAAAGTTATCGAGCTTCAAAGTTTGAAAAGTCACAAAATATGTGTGTTTGAGCACATAAAGTACTATTTTTCTTGGAAATTCAACAAGATGCAATCATGAATTGTTGTGTCATTTTAAAGATCTCGTCGAACTGATTAATTTGACACTTTGGATAACAAATTTGGTCCACATTTGCCAAAGTTATCGAGCTTCAAAATTGGAAAAGTCACAAAAGTTATGTGTTTGAGCACTTAAAGTACTATTTTTCTTGGAAATTCAACAAGATGCAATCATGATGTGTTGTGACATATTCAAAATCTCGTCGAGCTGATTAATTTGACACTTTGGTTAACAAATTTGGTCCACATTTGCCAAAGTTATCGAGCTTCAAAGTTTGAAAAGTCACAAAATATGTGTGTTTGAGCACATAAAGTACTATTTTTCTTCGAAGTTCAACAAGATGTAATCATGGTGTGTTGTGTCATTTTAAAGATCTCGTCGAGCTGATTAATTTGATACTTTGTTTAACAAATTTGGTCTTTATTTGCCGAAGCTATCGAGCTTCAAAGTTTGAAAAGTCACAAAAGTTGTATGTTTGAGCACATAATGTACTATTTTTCTTGGAAGTTCAACAAGATGCAATCATGATGTGTTGTGTCATTTTAAAGATCTCGTCGAGCTGATTAATTTGACACTTTGGTTAACAAATTTGGTCCACATTTGCCAAAGTTATCGAGCTTCAAAGTTTGAAAAGTCACAAAATATGTGTGTTTGAGCACATAAAGTACTATTTTTCTTGGAAGTTCAACAAGATGTAATCATGGTGTGTTGTGTCATTTTAAAGATCTCGTCGAGCTGATTAATTTGACACTTTGTTTAACAAATTTGGTCTTTATTTGCCGAAGCTATCGAGCTTCAAAGTTTGAAAAGTCACAAAAGTTGTGTGTTTGAGCACATAATGTACTATTTTTCTTGGAAGTTCAACAAGATGCAATCATGATGTGTTGTGTCATTTTAAAAATCTCGTCGAGCTGATTAATTTGACACTTTGGTTAACAAATTTGGTCCACATTTGCCAAAGTTATCGAGCTTCAAAGTTTGAAAAGTCACAAAATATGTGTGTTTGAGCACATAAAGTACTATTTTTCTTGGAAGTTCAACAAGATGTAATCATGGT
Source organism: Euwallacea fornicatus (assembly GCF_040115645.1). Lineage (NCBI taxonomy): Eukaryota > Metazoa > Arthropoda > Insecta > Coleoptera > Curculionidae > Euwallacea > Euwallacea fornicatus. The sequence goes on along the minus strand of NW_027096024.1, from coordinate 473,637 downwards.
GTGTTGTGTCATTTTAAAGATCTCGTCGAGCTGACTAATTTGACACTTTGGTTAACAAATTTGGTCCACATTTGCCAAAGTTATCGAGCTTCAAAATTTGAAAAGTCACAAAATATGTGTGTTTGAGCACATAAAGTACTATTTTTCTTGGAAATTCAACAAAATGCAATCATGAATTGTTGTGTCATTTTAAAGATCTCGTCGAGCTGATTAATTTGACACTTTGGTTAACAAATTTGGTCCACATTTGCCAAAGTTATCGAGCTTCAAAGTTTGAAAAGTCACAAAATATGTGTGTTTGAGCACATAAAGTACTATTTTTCTTGGAAGTTCAACAAGATGTAATCATGGTGTGTTGTGTCATTTTAAAGATCTCGTCGAGCTGATTAATTTGACACTTTGTTTAACAAATTTGGTCTTTATTTGCCGAAGCTATCGAGCTTCAAAATTTGAAAAGTCACAAAAGTTGTGTGTTTGAGCACATAATGTACTATTTTTCTTGGAAGTTCAACAAGATGCAACCATGAATTGTTGTGTCATTTTAAAGATCTCGTCGAGCTGATTAATTTGACACTTTGGTTAACAAATTTGGTCCACATTTGCCAAAGTAATCGAGCTTCAAAATTGGAAAAGTCACAAAAGTTGTGTGTTTGAGCACATAAAGTACTATTTTTCTTGGAAATTCAACAAGATGCAATCATGAATTGTTGTGTCATTTTAAAGATCTCGTCGAACTGATTAATTTGACACTTTGGATAACAAATTTGGTCCACATTTGCCAAAGTTATCGAGCTTCAAAATTGGAAAAGTCACAAAAGTTATGTGTTTGAGCACATAAAGTACTATTTTTTTTGGAAATTCAACAAGATGCAATCATGATGTGTTGTGACATATTCAAAATCTCGTCGAGCTGATTAATTTGACACTTTGGTTAACAAATTTGGTCCACATTTGCCAAAGTTATCGAGCTTCAAAGTTTGAAAAGTCACAAAATATGTGTGTTTGAGCACATAAAGTACTATTTTTCTTGGAAGTTCAACAAGATGTAATCATGGTGTGTTGTGTCATTTTAAAGATCTCGTCGAGCTGATTAATTTGACACTTTGTTTAACAAATTTGGTCTTCATTTGCCGAAGCTATCGAGCTTCAAAATTTGAAAAGTCACAAAAGTTGTGTGTCTGAGCACATAATGTACTATTTTTCTTGGAAGTTCAACAAGATGCAATGATGATGTGTTGTGTCATTTTAAAGATTTCGTCGAGCTGATTAATTTGACACTTTGGTTAACAAATTTGGTCCACATTTGCCAAAGTTATCGAGCTTCAAAGTTTGAAAAGTCACAAAATATGTGTGTTTGAGCACATAAAGTACTATTTTTCTTGGAAGTTCAACAAGATGTAATCATGGTGTGTTGTGTCATTTTAAAGATCTCGTCGAGCTGATTAATTTGACACTTTGTTTAACAAATTTGGTCTTTATTTGCCGAAGCTATCGAGCTTCAAAGTTTGAAAAGTCACAAAAGTTGTGTGTTTGAGCACATAATGTACTATTTTTCTTGGAAGTTCAACAAGATGCAATCATGATGTGTTGTGTCATTTTAAAGATCTCGTCGAGCTGATTAATTTGACACTTTGGTTAACAAATTTGGTCCACATTTGCCAAAGTTATCGAGCTTCAAAGTTTGAAAAGTCACAAAATATGTGTGTTTGAGCACATAAAGTACTATTTTTCTTGGAAGTTCAACAAGATGTAATCATGGTGTGTTGTGTCATTTTAAAGATCTCGTCGAGCTGATTAATTTGACACTTTGTTTAACAAATTTGTTCTTTATTTGCCGAAGCTATCGAGCTTCAAAGTTTGAAAAGTCACAAAAGTTGTGTGTTTGAGCACATAATGTACTATTTTTCTTGGAAGTTCAACAAGATGCAATCATGATGTGTTGTGTCATTTTAAAGATCTCGTCGAGCTGATTAATTTGACACTTTGGTTAACAAATTTGGTCCACATTTGCCAAAGTTATCGAGCTTCAAAGTTTGAAAAGTCACAAAAGTTGTGTGTTTGAGCACATAAAGTACTATTTTTCTTGGAAATTCAACAAGATGCAATTCTGATGTGTTGTGACATATTCAAAATCTCGTCGAGCTGATTAATTTGACACTTTGTTTAACAAATTTGGTCTTCATTTGCCGAAGCTATCGAGCTTCAAAGTTTGAAAAGTCACAAAAGTTATGTGTTTGAGCACATAATGTACTATTTTTCTTGGAAGTTCAACAAGATGTAATCATGGTGTGTTGTGTCATTTTAAAGATCTCGTCGAGCTGATTAATTTGACACTTTGGTTAACAAATTTGGTCCACATTTGCCAAAGTTATCGAGCTTCAAAGTTTGAAAAGTAACAAAATATGTGTGTTTGAGCACATAAAGTACTATTTTTCTTGGAAGTTCAACAAGATGTAATCATGGTGTGTTGTGTCATTTTAAAGATCTCGTCGAGCTGATTAATTTGACACTTTGGTTAACAAATTTGGTCCACATTTGCCAAAGTTATCGAGCTTCAAAGTTTGAAAAGTCACAAAAGTTGTGTGTTTGAGCACATAATGTACTATTTTTCTTGGAAGTTCAACAAGATGCAATCATGATGTGTTATGTCATTTTAAAGATCTCGTCGAGCTGATTAATTTGACACTTTGGTTAACAAATTTGGTCCACATTTGCCAAAGTTATCGAGCTTCAAAGTTTGAAAAGTCACAAAAGTTGTGTGTTTGAGCACATAAAGTACTATTTTTCTTGGAAGTTCAACAAGATGCAATGATGATGTGTTGTGTCATTTTAAAGATCTCGTCGAGCTGATTAATTTGACACTTTGGTTAACAAATTTGGTCCACATTTGCCAAAGTTATCGAGCTTCAGAGTTTGAAAAGTCACAAAATATGTGTGTTTGAGCACATAAAGTACTATTTTTCTTGGAAGTTCAACAAGATGTAATCATGGTGTGTTATGTCATTTTCATAACCTTGTCGAGCTGATTAATTTGACACTTTGTTTAACAAATTTGGTCCACATTTGCCAAAGTTATCGAGCTTCAAATTTGGAAAAGTCACAAAAGTTGTGTGTTTGAGCACATAATGTACTATTTTTCTTGGAAGTTCAACAAGATGCAATGATGATGTGTTGTGACATCTTCAAAATCTCGTTGAGGTGATTACTTTGACACTTTGTTTAACAAATTTGGTCCACATTTGCCAAAGTTATCGAGCTTCAAAGTTTGAAAAGTCACAAAATATGTGTGTTTGAGCACATAAAGTACTATTTTTCTTGGAAGTTCAACAAGATGTAATCATGGTGTGTTGTGTCATTTTAAAGATCTCGTCGAGCTGATTAATTTGACACTTTGTTTAACAAATTTGGTCTTTATTTGCCGAAGCTATCGAGCTTCAAAGTTTGAAAAGTCACAAAATATGTGTGTTTGAGCACATAAAGTACTACTTTTCTTGGAAATTCAACAAGATGCAATCATGATGTGTTGTGTCATTTTAAAAATCTCGTCGAGCTGATTAATTTGACACTTTGTTTAACAAATTTGGTCTTCATTTGCCGAAGCTATCGAGCTTCAAAGTTTGAAAAGTCACAAAATATGTGTGTTTGAGCACATAAAGTACTATTTTTCTTGGAAATTCAACAAGATGCAATCATGATGTGTTGTGACATATTCAAAATCTCGTCGAGCTGATTAATTTGACACTTTGGTTAACAAATTTGGTCTTCATTTGCCGAAGCTATCGAGCTTCAAAGTTTGAAAAGTCACAAAATATGTGTGTTTGAGCACATAAAGTACTATTTTTCTTGGAAATTCAACAAGATGCAATCATGATGTGTTGTGACATATTCAAAATCTCGTCGAGCTGATTAATTTGACACTTTGGTTAACAAATTTGGTCCACATTTGCCAAAGTTATCGAGCTTCAAAGTTTGAAAAGTCACAAAATATGTGTGTTTGAGCACATAAAGTACTATTTTTCTTGGAAATTCAACAAGATGCAATCATGAATTGTTGTGTCATTTTAAAGATCTCGTCGAACTGATTAATTTGACACTTTGGATAACAAATTTGGTCCACATTTGCCAAAGTTATCGAGCTTCAAAATTGGAAAAGTCACAAAAGTTATGTGTTTGAGCACATAAAGTACTATTTTTCTTGGAAATTCAACAAGATGCAATCATGATGTGTTGTGACATATTCAAAATCTCGTCGAGCTGATTAATTTGACACTTTGGTTAACAAATTTGGTCCACATTTGCCAAAGTTATCGAGCTTCAAAGTTTGAAAAGTCACAAAATATGTGTGTTTGAGCACATAAAGTACTATTTTTCTTGGAAGTTCAACAAGATGTAATCATGGTGTGTTGTGTCATTTTAAAGATCTCGTCGAGCTGATTAATTTGATACTTTGTTTAACAAATTTGGTCTTTATTTGCCGAAGCTATCGAGCTTCAAAGTTTGAAAAGTCACAAAAGTTGTATGTTTGAGCACATAATGTACTATTTTTCTTGGAAGTTCAACAAGATGCAATCATGATGTGTTGTGTCATTTTAAAGATCTCGTCGAGCTGATTAATTTGACACTTTGGTTAACAAATTTGGTCCACATTTGCCAAAGTTATCGAGCTTCAAAGTTTGAAAAGTCACAAAATATGTGTGTTTGAGCACATAAAGTACTATTTTTCTTGGAAGTTCAACAAGATGTAATCATGGTGTGTTGTGTCATTTTAAAGATCTCGTCGAGCTGATTAATTTGACACTTTGTTTAACAAATTTGGTCTTTATTTGCCGAAGCTATCGAGCTTCAAAGTTTGAAAAGTCACAAAAGTTGTGTGTTTGAGCACATAATGTACTATTTTTCTTGGAAGTTCAACAAGATGCAATCATGATGTGTTGTGTCATTTTAAAAATCTCGTCGAGCTGATTAATTTGACACTTTGGTTAACAAATTTGGTCCACATTTGCCAAAGTTATCGAGCTTCAAAGTTTGAAAAGTCACAAAATATGTGTGTTTGAGCACATAAAGTACTATTTTTCTTGGAAGTTCAACAAGATGTAATCATGGTGTGTTGTGTCATTTTAAAGATCTCGTCGAGCTGACTAATTTGACACTTTGGTTAACAAATTTGGTCCACATTTGCCAAAGTTATCGAGCTTCAAAATTTGAAAAGTCACAAAATATGTGTGTTTGAGCACATAAAGTACTATTTTTCTTGGAAATTCAACAAGATGCAATCATGAATTGTTGTGTCATTTTAAAGATCTCGTCGAGCTGATTAATTTGACACTTTGGTTAACAAATTTGGTCCACATTTGCCAAAGTAATCGAGCTTCAAAATTGGAAAAGTCACAAAAGTTGTGTGTTTGAGCACATAAAGTACTATTTTTCTTGGAAATTCAACAAGATGCAATCATGATGTGTTGTGTCATTTTAAAAATCTCGTCGAGCTGATTAATTTGACACTTTGTTTAACAAATTTGGTCTTCATTTTCCGAAGCTATCGAGCTTCAAAGTTCGAAAAGTCACAAAAGTTGTGTGTTTGAGCACATAAAGTACTATTTTTCTTGGAAGTTCAACAAGATGCAATGATGATGTGTTGTGTCATTTTAAAGATCTCGTCGAGCTGATTAATTTGACACTTTGGTTAACAAATTTGGTCCACATTTGCCAAAGTTATCGAGCTTCAAAGTTTGAAAAGTCACAAAATATGTGTGTTTGAGCACATAAAGTACTATTTTTCTTGGAAGTTCAACAAGATGTAATCATGGTGTGTTGTGTCATTTTAAAGATCTCGTCGAGCTGATTAATTTGACACTTTGTTTAACAAATTTGGTCTTTATTTGCCGAAGCTATCGAGCTTCAAAATTTGAAAAGTCACAAAAGTTGTGTGTTTGAGCACATAATGTACTATTTTTCTTGGAAGTTCAACAAGATGCAACCATGATGTGTTGTGTCATTTTAAAGATCTCGTCGAGCTGATTAATTTGACACTTTGGTTAACAAATTTGGTCCACATTTGCCAAAGTTATCGAGCTTCAAAGTTTGAAAAGTCACAAAATATGTGTGTTTGAGCACATAAAGTACTATTTTTCTTGGAAGTTCAACAAGATGTAATCATGGTGTGTTGTGTCATTTTAAAGATCTCGTCGAGCTGACTAATTTGACACTTTGGTTAACAAATTTGGTCCACATTTGCCAAAGTTATCGAGCTTCAAAATTTGAAAAGTCACAAAATATGTGTGTTTGAGCACATAAAGTACTATTTTTCTTGGAAATTCAACAAGATGCAATCATGAATTGTTGTGTCATTTTAAAGATCTCGTCGAGCTGATTAATTTGACACTTTGGTTAACAAATTTGGTCCACATTTGCCAAAGTAATCGAGCTTCAAAATTGGAAAAGTCACAAAAGTTGTGTGTTTGAGCACATAAAGTACTATTTTTCTTGGAAATTCAACAAGATGCAATCATGATGTGTTGTGTCATTTTAAAAATCTCGTCGAGCTGATTAATTTGACACTTTGTTTAACAAATTTGGTCTTCATTTTCCGAAGCTATCGAGCTTCAAAGTTCGAAAAGTCACAAAAGTTGTGTGTTTGAGCACATAAAGTACTATTTTTCTTGGAAGTTCAACAAGATGCAATGATGATGTGTTGTGTCATTTTAAAGATCTCGTCGAGCTGATTAATTTGACACTTTGGTTAACAAATTTGGTCCACATTTGCCAAAGTTATCGAGCTTCAAAGTTTGAAAAGTCACAAAATATGTGTGTTTGAGCACATAAAGTACTATTTTTCTTGGAAGTTCAACAAGATGTAATCATGGTGTGTTGTGTCATTTTAAAGATCTCGTCGAGCTGATTAATTTGACACTTTGTTTAACAAATTTGGTCTTTATTTGCCGAAGCTATCGAGCTTCAAAATTTGAAAAGTCACAAAAGTTGTGTGTTTGAGCACATAATGTACTATTTTTCTTGGAAGTTCAACAAGATGCAACCATGATGTGTTGTGTCATTTTAAAGATCTCGTCGAGCTGATTAATTTGACACTTTGGTTAACAAATTTGGTCCACATTTGCCAAAGTTATCGAGCTTCAAAGTTTGAAAAGTCACAAAATATGTGTGTTTGAGCACATAAAGTACTATTTTTCTTGGAAGTTCAACAAGATGTAATCATGGTGTGTTGTGTCATTTTAAAGATCTCGTCGAGCTGATTAATTTGACACTTTGTTTAACAAATTTGTTCTTTATTTGCCGAAGCTATCGAGCTTCAAAGTTTGAAAAGTCACAAAAGTTGTGTGTTTGAGCACATAATGTACTATTTTTCTTGGAAGTTCAACAAGATGCAATCATGATGTGTTGTGTCATTTTAAAGATCTCGTCGAGCTGATTAATTTGACACTTTGGTTAACAAATTTGGTCCACATTTGCCAAAGTTATCGAGCTTCAAAGTTTGAAAAGTCACAAAATATGTGTGTTTGAGCACATAAAGTACTATTTTTCTTGGAAGTTCAACAAGATGTAATCATGGTGTGTTGTGTCATTTTAAAGATCTCGTCGAGCTGATTAATTTGACACTTTGTTTAACAAATTTGGTCTTTATTTGCCGAAGCTATCGAGCTTCAAAGTTTGAAAAGTCACAAAAGTTGTGTGTTTGAGCACATAATGTACTATTTTTCTTGGAAGTTCAACAAGATGCAATCATGATGTGTTGTGTCATTTTAAAAATCTCGTCGAGCTGATTAATTTGACACTTTGGTTAACAAATTTGGTCCACATTTGCCAAAGTTATCGAGCTTCAAAGTTTGAAAAGTCACAAAATATGTGTGTTTGAGCACATAAAGTACTATTTTTCTTGGAAGTTCAACAAGATGTAATCATGGTGTGTTGTGTCATTTTAAAGATCTCGTCGAGCTGACTAATTTGACACTTTGGTTAACAAATTTGGTCCACATTTGCCAAAGTTATCGAGCTTCAAAATTTGAAAAGTCACAAAATATGTGTGTTTGAGCACATAAAGTACTATTTTTCTTGGAAATTCAACAAGATGCAATCATGAATTGTTGTGTCATTTTAAAGATCTCGTCGAGCTGATTAATTTGACACTTTGGTTAACAAATTTGGTCCACATTTGCCAAAGTAATCGAGCTTCAAAATTGGAAAAGTCACAAAAGTTGTGTGTTTGAGCACATAAAGTACTATTTTTCTTGGAAATTCAACAAGATGCAATCATGATGTGTTGTGTCATTTTAAAAATCTCGTCGAGCTGATTAATTTGACACTTTGTTTAACAAATTTGGTCTTCATTTTCCGAAGCTATCGAGCTTCAAAGTTCGAAAAGTCACAAAAGTTGTGTGTTTGAGCACATAAAGTACTATTTTTCTTGGAAGTTCAACAAGATGCAATGATGATGTGTTGTGTCATTTTAAAGATCTCGTCGAGCTGATTAATTTGACACTTTGGTTAACAAATTTGGTCCACATTTGCCAAAGTTATCGAGCTTCAAAGTTTGAAAAGTCACAAAATATGTGTGTTTGAGCACATAAAGTACTATTTTTCTTGGAAGTTCAACAAGATGTAATCATGGTGTGTTGTGTCATTTTAAAGATCTCGTCGAGCTGATTAATTTGACACTTTGTTTAACAAATTTGGTCTTTATTTGCCGAAGCTATCGAGCTTCAAAGTTTGAAAAGTCACAAAAGTTGTGTGTTTGAGCACATAATGTACTATTTTTCTTGGAAGTTCAACAAGATGCAATCATGATGTGTTGTGTCATTTTAAAGATCTCGTCGAGCTGATTAATTTGACACTTTGGTTAACAAATTTGGTCCACATTTGCCAAAGTTATCGAGCTTCAAAGTTTGAAAAGTCACAAAATATGTGTGTTTGAGCACATAAAGTACTATTTTTCTTGGAAGTTCAACAAGATGTAATCATGGTGTGTTGTGTCATTTTAAAGATCTCGTCGAGCTGATTAATTTGACACTTTGTTTAACAAATTTGTTCTTTATTTGCCGAAGCTATCGAGCTTCAAAGTTTGAAAAGTCACAAAAGTTGTGTGTTTGAGCACATAATGTACTATTTTTCTTGGAAGTTCAACAAGATGCAATCATGATGTGTTGTGTCATTTTAAAGATCTCGTCGAGCTGATTAATTTGACACTTTGGTTAACAAATTTGGTCCACATTTGCCAAAGTTATCGAGCTTCAAAGTTTGAAAAGTCACAAAATATGTGTGTTTGAGCACATAAAGTACTATTTTTCTTGGAAGTTCAACAAGATGTAATCATGAATTGTTGTGTCATTTTAAAGATCTCGTCGAACTGATTAATTTGACACTTTGGATAACAAATTTGGTCCACATTTGCCAAAGTTATCGAGCTTCAAAATTGGAAAAGTCACAAAAGTTATGTGTTTGAGCACATAAAGTACTATTTTTCTTGGAAATTCAACAAGATGCAATCATGATGTGTTGTGACATATTCAAAATCTCGTCGAGCTGATTAATTTGACACTTTGGTTAACAAATTTGGTCCACATTTGCCAAAGTTATCGAGCTTCAAAGTTTGAAAAGTCACAAAATATGTGTGTTTGAGCACATAAAGTACTATTTTTCTTGGAAGTTCAACAAGATGTAATCATGGTGTGTTGTGTCATTTTAAAGATCTCGTCGAGCTGATTAATTTGACACTTTGTTTAACAAATTTGGTCTTTATTTGCCGAAGCTATCGAGCTTCAAAGTTTGAAAAGTCACAAAAGTTGTGTGTTTGAGCACATAATGTACTATTTTTCTTGGAAGTTCAACAAGATGCAATCATGATGTGTTGTGTCATTTTAAAAATCTCGTCGAGCTGATTAATTTGACACTTTGGTTAACAAATTTGGTCCACATTTGCCAAAGTTATCGAGCTTCAAAGTTTGAAAAGTCACAAAATATGTGTGTTTGAGCACATAAAGTACTATTTTTCTTGGAAGTTCAACAAGATGTAATCATGGTGTGTTGTGTCATTTTAAAGATCTCGTCGAGCTGACTAATTTGACACTTTGGTTAACAAATTTGGTCCACATTTGCCAAAGTTATCGAGCTTCAAAGTTTGAAAAGTCACAAAATATGTGTGTTTGAGCACATAAAGTACTATTTTTCTTGGAAGTTCAACAAGATGTAATCATGGTGTGTTGTGTCATTTTAAAGATCTCGTCGAGCTGATTAATTTGACACTTTGTTTAACAAATTTGTTCTTTATTTGCCGAAGCTATCGAGCTTCAAAGTTTGAAAAGTCACAAAAGTTGTGTGTTTGAGCACATAATGTACTATTTTTCTTGGAAGTTCAACAAGATGCAATCATGATGTGTTGTGTCATTTTAAAGATCTCGTCGAGCTGATTAATTTGACACTTTGGTTAACAAATTTGGTCCACATTTGCCAAAGTTATCGAGCTTCAAAGTTTGAAAAGTCACAAAATATGTGTGTTTGAGCACATAAAGTACTATTTTTCTTGGAAGTTCAACAAGATGTAATCATGGTGTGTTGTGTCATTTTAAAGATCTCGTCGAGCTGATTAATTTGACACTTTGTTTAACAAATTTGGTCTTTATTTGCCGAAGCTATCGAGCTTCAAAGTTTGAAAAGTCACAAAAGTTGTGTGTTTGAGCACATAAAGTACTATTTTTCTTGGAAGTTCAACAAGATGCAATGATGATGTGTTGTGTCATTTTAAAGATCTCGTCGAGCTGATTAATTTGACACTTTGGTTAACAAATTTGGTCCACATTTGCCAAAGTTATCGAGCTTCAAAGTTTGAAAAGTCACAAAATATGTGTGTTTGAGCACATAAAGTACTATTTTTCTTGGAAGTTCAACAAGATGTAATCATGGTGTGTTGTGTCATTTCAAAGTTCTCGTCGAGCTGATTAATTTGACACTTTGTTTAACAAATTTGGTCTTTATTTGCCGAAGCTATCGAGCTTCAAAGTTTGAAAAGTCACAAAAGTTGTGTGTTTGAGCACATAATGTACTATTTTTCTTGGAAGTTCAACAAGATGCAATCATGATGTGTTGTGTCATTTTAAAGATCTCGTCGAGCTGATTAATTTGACACTTTGGTTAACAAATTTGGTCCACATTTGCCAAAGTTATCGAGCTTCAAAGTTTGAAAAGTCACAAAAGTTGTGTGTTTGAGCACATAAAGTACTATTTTTCTTGGAAATTCAACAAGATGCAATTCTGATGTGTTGTGACATATTCAAAATCTCGTCGAGCTGATTAATTTGACACTTTGTTTAACAAATTTGGTCTTCATTTGCCGAAGCTATCGAGCTTCAAAGTTTGAAAAGTCACAAAAGTTATGTGTTTGAGCACATAATGTACTATTTTTCTTGGAAGTTCAACAAGATGTAATCATGGTGTGTTGTGTCATTTTAAAGATCTCGTCGAGCTGATTAATTTGACACTTTGGTTAACAAATTTGGTCCACATTTGCCAAAGTTATCGAGCTTCAAAGTTTGAAAAGTAACAAAATATGTGTGTTTGAGCACATAAAGTACTATTTTTCTTGGAAGTTCAACAAGATGTAATCATGGTGTGTTGTGTCATTTTAAAGATCTCGTCGAGCTGATTAATTTGACACTTTGGTTAACAAATTTGGTCCACATTTGCCAAAGTTATCGAGCTTCAAAGTTTGAAAAGTCACAAAAGTTGTGTGTTTGAGCACATAAAGTACTATTTTTCTTGGAAGTTCAACAAGATGCAATGATGATGTGTTGTGTCATTTTAAAGATCTCGTCGAGCTGATTAATTTGACACTTTGGTTAACAAATTTGGTCCACATTTGCCAAAGTTATCGAGCTTCAGAGTTTGAAAAGTCACAAAATATGTGTGTTTGAGCACATAAAGTACTATTTTTCTTGGAAGTTCAACAAGATGTAATCATGGTGTGTTATGTCATCTTCATAACCTTGTCGAGCTGATTAATTTGACACTTTGTTTAACAAATTTGGTCCACATTTGCCAAAGTTATCGAGCTTCAAATTTGGAAAAGTCACAAAAGTTGTGTGTTTGAGCACATAATGTACTATTTTTCTTGGAAGTTCAACAAGATGCAATGATGATGTGTTGTGACATCTTCAAAATCTCGTTGAGGTGATTACTTTGACACTTTGTTTAACAAATTTGGTCCACATTTGCCAAAGTTATCGAGCTTCAAAGTTTGAAAAGTCACAAAATATGTGTGTTTGAGCACATAAAGTACTATTTTTCTTGGAAGTTCAACAAGATGTAATCATGGTGTGTTGTGTCATTTTAAAGATCTCGTCGAGCTGATTAATTTGACACTTTGTTTAACAAATTTGGTCTTTATTTGCCGAAGCTATCGAGCTTCAAAGTTTGAAAAGTCACAAAATATGTGTGTTTGAGCACATAAAGTACTACTTTTCTTGGAAATTCAACAAGATGCAATCATGATGTGTTGTGTCATTTTAAAAATCTCGTCGAGCTGATTAATTTGACACTTTGTTTAACAAATTTGGTCTTCATTTGCCGAAGCTATCGAGCTTCAAAGTTTGAAAAGTCACAAAATATGTGTGTTTGAGCACATAAAGTACTATTTTTCTTGGAAATTCAACAAGATGCAATCATGATGTGTTGTGACATATTCAAAATCTCGTCGAGCTGATTAATTTGACACTTTGGTTAACAAATTTGGTCTTCATTTGCCGAAGCTATCGAGCTTCAAAGTTTGAAAAGTCACAAAATATGTGTGTTTGAGCACATAAAGTACTATTTTTCTTGGAAATTCAACAAGATGCAATCATGATGTGTTGTGACATATTCAAAATCTCGTCGAGCTGATTAATTTGACACTTTGGTTAACAAATTTGGTCCACATTTGCCAAAGTTATCGAGCTTCAAAATTGGAAAAGTCACAAAAGTTGTGTGTTTGAGCACATAAAGTACTATTTTTCTTGGAAATTCAACAAGATGCAATTATGAATTGTTGTGTCATTTTAAAGATCTCGTCGAACTGATTAATTTGACACTTTGGATAACAAATTTGGTCCACATTTGCCAAAGTTATCGAGCTTCAAAATTGGAAAAGTCACAAAAGTTATGTGTTTGAGAACATAAAGTACTATTTTTCTTGGAAATTCAACAAGATGCAATCATGATGTGTTGTGACATATTCAAAATCTCGTCGAGCTGATTAATTTGACACTTTGGTTAACAAATTTGGTCCACATTTGCCAAAGTTATCGAGCTTCAAAGTTTGAAAAGTCACAAAATATGTGTGTTTGAGCACATAAAGTACTATTTTTCTTGGAAGTTCAACAAGATGTAATCATGGTGTGTTGTGTCATTTTAAAGATCTCGTCGAGCTAATTAATTTGACACTTTGGTTAACAAATTTGGTCCACATTTGCCAAAGTAATCGAGCTTCAAAATTGGAAAAGTCACAAAAGTTGTGTGTTTGAGCACATAAAGTACTATTTTTCTTGGAAGTTCAACAAGATGCAATCATGATGTGTTGTGTCATTTTAAAGATCTCGTCGAGCTGATTAATTTGACACTTTGGTTAACAAATTTGGTCCACATTTGCCAAAGTTATCGAGCTTCAAAGTTTGAAAAGTCACAAAATATGTGTCTTTGAGCACATAAAGTACTATTTTTCTTGGAAGTTCAACAAGATGTAATCATGGTGTGTTGTGTCATTTTAAAGATCTCGTCGAGCTGATTAATTTGACACTTTGTTTAACAAATTTGGTCTTTATTTGCCGAAGCTATCGAGCTTCAAAGTTTGAAAAGTCACAAAAGTTGTGTGTTTGAGCACATAATGTACTATTTTTCTTGGAAGTTCAACAAGATGCAATCATGATGTGTTGTGTCATTTTAAAAATCTCGTCGAGCTGATTAATTTGACACTTTGGTTAACAAATTTGGTCCACATTTGCCAAAGTTATCGAGCTTCAAAGTTTGAAAAGTCACAAAATATGTGTGTTTGAGCACATAAAGTACTATTTTTCTTGGAAGTTCAAAAAGATGTAATCATGGTGTGTTGTGTCATTTTAAAGATCTCGTCGAGCTGATTAATTTGACACTTTGGTTAACAAATTTGGTCCACATTTGCCAAAGTAATCGAGCTTCAAAATTGGAAAAGTCACAAAAGTTGTGTGTTTGAGCACATAAAGTACTATTTTTCTTGGAAATTCAACAAGATGCAATCATGATGTGTTGTGTCATTTTAAAAATCTCGTCGAGCTGATTAATTTGACACTTTGTTTAACAAATTTGGTCTTCATTTTCCGAAGCTATCGAGCTTCAAAGTTCGAAAAGTCACAAAAGTTGTGTGTTTGAGCACATAAAGTACTATTTTTCTTGGAAGTTCAACAAGATGCAATGATGATGTGTTGTGACATCTTCAAAATCTCGTTGAGGTGATTACTTTGACACTTTGTTTAACAAATTTGGTCCACATTTGCCAAAGTTATCGAGCTTCAGAGTTTGAAAAGTCACAAAATATGTGTGTTTGAGCACATAAAGTACTATTTTTCTTGGAAGTTCAACAAGATGTAATCATGGTGTGTTGTGTCATTTTAAAGATCTCGTCGAGCTGATTAATTTGACACTTTGGTTAACAAATTTGGTCCACATTTGCCAAAGTTATCGAGCTTCAAAGTTTGAAAAGTCACAAAATATGTGTGTTTGAGCACATAAAGTACTATTTTTCTTGGAAGTTCAACAAGATGTAATCATGGTGTGTTGTGTCATTTTAAAGATCTCGTCGAGCTGATTAATTTGACACTTTGTTTAACAAATTTGGTCTTTATTTGCCGAAGCTATCGAGCTTCAAAGTTTGAAAAGTCACAAAATATGTGTGTTTGAGCACATAAAGTACTACTTTTCTTGGAAATTCAACAAGATGCAATCATGATGTGTTGTGTCATTTTAAAAATCTCGTCGAGCTGATTAATTTGACACTTTGTTTAACAAATTTGGTCCTCATTTGCCGAAGCTATCGAGCTTCAAAGTTTGAAAAGTCACAAAAGTTGTGTGTTTGAGCACATAAAGTACTATTTTTCTTGGAAGTTCAACAAGATGTAGTCATGATGTGTTGTGACATCTTCAAAATCTCGTTGAGGTGATTACTTTGACACTTTGTGTAACAAATTTGGTCCACATTTGCCAAAGTTATCGAGCTTCAGAGATTGAAAAGTCACAAAATAGGTTTGTTTTAGCACATAAAGTACTATTTTTCTTGGAAGTTCAACAAGATGTAATCATGGTGTGTTGTGACATCTTCATAACCTTGTCGAGCTGATTAATTTGACACTTTGTTTAACAAATTTGGTCCACATTTGCCAAAGTTATCGAGCTTCAAAATTGGAAAAGTCACAAAAGTTGTGTGTTTGAGCACATAAAGTACTATTTTTCTTGGAAATTCAACAAGATGCAATCATGAATTGTTGTGTCATTTTAAAGATCTCGTCGAACTGATTAATTTGACACTTTGGATAACAAATTTGGTCCACATTTGCCAAAGTTATCGAGCTTCAAAATTGGAAAAGTCACAAAAGTTATGTGTTTGAGCACATAAAGTACTATTTTTCGTGGAAATTCAACAAGATGCAATCATGATGTGTTGTGACATATTCAAAATCTCGTCGAGCTGATTAATTTGACACTTTGGTTAACAAATTTGGTCCACATTTGCCAAAGTTATCGAGCTTCAAAGTTTGAAAAGTCACAAAATATGTGTGTTTGAGCACATAAAGTACTATTTTTCTTGGAAGTTCAACAAGATGTAATCATGGTGTGTTGTGTCATTTTAAAGATCTCGTCGAGCTGATTAATTTGACACTTTGTTTAACAAATTTGGTCTTTATTTGCCGAAGCTATCGAGCTTCAAAGTTTGAAAAGTCACAAAATATGTGTGTTTGAGCACATAAAGTACTACTTTTCTTGGAAATTCAACAAGATGCAATCATGATGTGTTGTGTCATTTTAAAAATCTCGTCGAGCTGATTAATTTGACACTTTGTTTAACAAATTTGGTCTTCATTTGCCGAAGCTATCGAGCTTCAAAGTTTGAAAAGTCACAAAAGTTGTGTGTTTGAGCACATAAAGTACTATTTTTCTTGGAAGTTCAACAAGATGTAGTCATGATGTGTTGTGACATCTTCAAAATCTCGTTGAGGTGATTACTTTGACACTTTGTGTAACAAATTTGGTCCACATTTGCCAAAGTTATCGAGCTTCAGAGATTGAAAAGTCACAAAATAGGTTTGTTTTAGCACATAAAGTACTATTTTTCTTGGAAGTTCAACAAGATGTAATCATGGTGTGTTGTGACATCTTCATAACCTTGTCGAGCTGATTAATTTGACACTTTGTTTAACAAATTTGGTCCACATTTGCCAAAGTTATCGAGCTTCAAAATTGGAAAAGTCACAAAAGTTGTGTGTTTGAGCACATAAAGTACTATTTTTCTTGGAAATTCAACAAGATGCAATCATGAATTGTTGTGTCATTTTAAAGATCTCGTCGAACTGATTAATTTGACACTTTGGATAACAAATTTGGTCCACATTTGCCAAAGTTATCGAGCTTCAAAATTGGAAAAGTCACAAAAGTTATGTGTTTGAGCACATAAAGTACTATTTTTCGTGGAAATTCAACAAGATGTAATCATGGTGTGTTGTGTCATTTTAAAGATCTCGTCGAGCTGATTAATTTGACACTTTGTTTAACAAATTTGGTCTTTATTTGCCGAAGCTATCGAGCTTCAAAGTTTGAAAAGTCACAAAAGTTGTGTGTTTGAGCACATAATGTACTATTTTTCTTGGAAGTTCAACAAGATGCAATCATGAATTGTTGTGTCATTTTAAAGATCTCGTCGAGCTGATTAATTTGACACTTTGGTTAACAAATTTGGTCCACATTTGCCAAAGTTATCGAGCTTCAAAATTGGAAAAGTCACAAAAGTTGTGTGTTTGAGCACATAAAGTACTATTTCCTTGGAAATTCAACAAGATGCAATCATGATGTGTTGTGTCATTTTAAAAATCTCGTCGAGCTGATTAATTTGACACTTTGTTTAACAAATTTGGTCTTCATTTGCCGAAGCTATCGAGCTTCAAAGTTTGAAAAGTCACAAAAGTTGTGTGTTTGAGCACATAAAGTACTATTTTTCTTGGAAGTTCAACAAGATGTAGTCATGATGTGTTGTGACATCTTCAAAATCTCGTTGAGGTGATTACTTTGACACTTTGTGTAACAAATTTGGTCCACATTTGCCAAAGTTATCGAGCTTCAGAGTTTGAAAAGTCACAAAATATGTTTGTTTTAGCACATAAAGTACTATTTTTCTTGGAAGTTCAACAAGATGTAATCATGGTGTGTTGTGACATCTTCATAACCTTGTCGAGCTGATTAATTTGACACTTTGTTTAACAAATTTGGTCCACATTTGCCAAAGTTATCGAGCTTCAGAGTTTGAAAAGTCACAAAATATGTGTGTTTGAGCACATAAAGTACTATTTTTCTTGGAAGTTCAACAAGATGTAATCATGGTGTGTTATGTCATCTTCATAACCTTGTCGAGCTGATTAATTTGACACTTTGTTTAACAAATTTGGTCCACATTTGCCAAAGTTATCGAGCTTCAGAGTTTGAAAAGTCACAAAATATGTGTGTTTGAGCACATAAAGTACTATTTTTCTTGGAAGTTCAACAAGATGTAATCATGGTGTGTTATGTCATCTTCATAACCTTGTCGAGCTGATTAATTTGACACTTTGTTTAACAAATTTGGTCCACATTTGCCAAAGTTATCGAGCTTCAAAATTGGAAAAGTCACAAAAGTTGTGTGTTTGAGCACATAATGTACTATTTTTCTTGGAAGTTCAACAAGATGCAATGATGATGTGTTGTGACATCTTCAAAATCTCGTTGAGGTGATTACTTTGACACTTTGTTTAACAAATTTGGTCCACATTTGCCAAAGTTATCGAGCTTCAGAGTTTGAAAAGTCACAAAATATGTGTGTTTGAGCACATAAAGTACTATTTTTCTTGGAAGTTCAACAAGATGTAATCATGGTGTGTTGTGTCATTTTAAAGATCTCGTCGAGCTGATTAATTTGACACTTTGGTTAACAAATTTGGTCCACATTTGCCAAAGTTATCGAGCTTCAAAGTTTGAAAAGTCACAAAATATGTGTGTTTGAGCACATAAAGTACTATTTTTCTTGGAAGTTCAACAAGATGTAATCATGGTGTGTTATGTCATCTTCATAACCTTGTCGAGCTGATTAATTTGACACTTTGTTTAACAAATTTGGTCCACATTTGCCAAAGTTATCGAGCTTCAAAATTGGAAAAGTCACAAAAGTTGTGTGTTTGAGCACATAATGTACTATTTTTCTTGGAAGTTCAACAAGATGCAATGATGATGTGTTGTGACATCTTCAAAATCTCGTTGAGGTGATTACTTTGACACTTTGTTTAACAAATTTGGTCCACATTTGCCAAAGTTATCGAGCTTCAGAGTTTGAAAAGTCACAAAATATGTGTGTTTGAGCACATAAAGTACTATTTTTCTTGGAAGTTCAACAAGATGTAATCATGGTGTGTTGTGTCATTTTAAAGATCTCGTCGAGCTGATTAATTTGACACTTTGGTTAACAAATTTGGTCCACATTTGCCAAAGTTATCGAGCTTCAAAGTTTGAAAAGTCACAAAATATGTGTGTTTGAGCACATAAAGTACTATTTTTCTTGTAAGTTCAACAAGATGTAGTCATGATGTGTTGTGACATCTTCAAAATCTCGTTGAGGTGATTACTTTGACACTTTGTGTAACAAATTTGGTCCACATTTGCCAAAGTTATCGAGCTTCAGAGTTTGAAAAGTCACAAAATATGTGTGTTTGAGCACATAAAGTACTATTTTTCTTGGAAGTTCAACAAGATGTAATCATGGTGTGTTATGTCATCTTCATAACCTTGTCGAGCTGATTAATTTGACACTTTGTTTAACAAATTTGGTCCACATTTGCCAAAGTTATCGAGCTTCAAAATTGGAAAAGTCACAAAAGTTGTGTGTTTGAGCACATAATGTACTATTTTTCTTGGAAGTTCAACAAGATGTAGTCATGATGTGTTGTGACATCTTCAAAATCTCGTTGAGGTGATTACTTTGACACTTTGTGTAACAAATTTGGTCCACATTTGCCAAAGTTATCGAGCTTCAGAGTTTGAAAAGTCACAAAATATGTTTGTTTTAGCACATAAAGTACTATTTTTCTTGGAAGTTCAACAAGATGTAATCATGGTGTGTTGTGACATCTTCATAACCTTGTCGAGCTGATTAATTTGACACTTTGCTTAACAAATTTGGTCCACATTTGCCAAAGTTATCGAGCTTCAGAGTTTGAAAAGTCACAAAATATGTGTGTTTGAGCACATAAAGTACTATTTTTCTTGGAAGTTCAACAAGATGTAATCATGGTGTGTTGTGTCATTTTAAAGATCTCGTCGAGCTGATTAATTTGACACTTTGTGTAACAAATTTGGTCCACATTTGCCAAAGTTATCGAGCTTCAGAGTTTGAAAAGTCACAAAATATGTGTGTTTGAGCACATAAAGTACTATTTTTCTTGGAAGTTCAACAAGATGTAATCATGGTGTGTTATGTCATCTTCATAACCTTGTCGAGCTGATTAATTTGACACTTTGTTTAACAAATTTGGTCCACATTTGCCAAAGTTATCGAGCTTCAAAATTGGAAAAGTCACAAAAGTTGTGTGTTTGAGCACATAATGTACTATTTTTCTTGGAAGTTCAACAAGATGTAGTCATGATGTGTTGTGACATCTTCAAAATCTCGTTGAGGTGATTACTTTGACACTTTGTGTAACAAATTTGGTCCACATTTGCCAAAGTTATCGAGCTTCAAAATTGGAAAAGTCACAAAAGTTGTGTGTTTGAGCACATAAAGTACTATTTTTCTTGGAAATTCAACAAGATGCAATCATGAATTGTTGTGTCATTTTAAAGATCTCGTCGAACTGATTAATTTGACACTTTGGATAACAAATTTGGTCCACATTTG
This sequence comes from Euwallacea fornicatus, assembly GCF_040115645.1. Classification (NCBI taxonomy): domain Eukaryota; kingdom Metazoa; phylum Arthropoda; class Insecta; order Coleoptera; family Curculionidae; genus Euwallacea; species Euwallacea fornicatus. The sequence continues at coordinate 453,500 of NW_027096024.1, read as the reverse complement.
CCAAAGTTATCGAGCTTCAAAATTGGAAAAGTCACAAAAGTTATGTGTTTGAGCACATAAAGTACTATTTTTCGTGGAAATTCAACAAGATGTAATCATGGTGTGTTGTGTCATTTTAAAGATCTCGTCGAGCTGATTAATTTGACACTTTGTTTAACAAATTTGGTCTTTATTTGCCGAAGCTATCGAGCTTCAAAGTTTGAAAAGTCACAAAAGTTGTGTGTTTGAGCACATAATGTACTATTTTTCTTGGAAGTTCAACAAGATGCAATCATGAATTGTTGTGTCATTTTAAAGATCTCGTCGAGCTGATTAATTTGACACTTTGGTTAACAAATTTGGTCCACATTTGCCAAAGTTATCGAGCTTCAAAATTGGAAAAGTCACAAAAGTTGTGTGTTTGAGCACATAAAGTACTATTTCCTTGGAAATTCAACAAGATGCAATCATGATGTGTTGTGTCATTTTAAAAATCTCGTCGAGCTGATTAATTTGACACTTTGTTTAACAAATTTGGTCTTCATTTGCCGAAGCTATCGAGCTTCAAAGTTTGAAAAGTCACAAAAGTTGTGTGTTTGAGCACATAAAGTACTATTTTTCTTGGAAGTTCAACAAGATGTAGTCATGATGTGTTGTGACATCTTCAAAATCTCGTTGAGGTGATTACTTTGACACTTTGTGTAACAAATTTGGTCCACATTTGCCAAAGTTATCGAGCTTCAGAGTTTGAAAAGTCACAAAATATGTTTGTTTTAGCACATAAAGTACTATTTTTCTTGGAAGTTCAACAAGATGTAATCATGGTGTGTTGTGACATCTTCATAACCTTGTCGAGCTGATTAATTTGACACTTTGTTTAACAAATTTGGTCCACATTTGCCAAAGTTATCGAGCTTCAGAGTTTGAAAAGTCACAAAATATGTGTGTTTGAGCACATAAAGTACTATTTTTCTTGGAAGTTCAACAAGATGTAATCATGGTGTGTTATGTCATCTTCATAACCTTGTCGAGCTGATTAATTTGACACTTTGTTTAACAAATTTGGTCCACATTTGCCAAAGTTATCGAGCTTCAGAGTTTGAAAAGTCACAAAATATGTGTGTTTGAGCACATAAAGTACTATTTTTCTTGGAAGTTCAACAAGATGTAATCATGGTGTGTTATGTCATCTTCATAACCTTGTCGAGCTGATTAATTTGACACTTTGTTTAACAAATTTGGTCCACATTTGCCAAAGTTATCGAGCTTCAAAATTGGAAAAGTCACAAAAGTTGTGTGTTTGAGCACATAATGTACTATTTTTCTTGGAAGTTCAACAAGATGCAATGATGATGTGTTGTGACATCTTCAAAATCTCGTTGAGGTGATTACTTTGACACTTTGTTTAACAAATTTGGTCCACATTTGCCAAAGTTATCGAGCTTCAGAGTTTGAAAAGTCACAAAATATGTGTGTTTGAGCACATAAAGTACTATTTTTCTTGGAAGTTCAACAAGATGTAATCATGGTGTGTTGTGTCATTTTAAAGATCTCGTCGAGCTGATTAATTTGACACTTTGGTTAACAAATTTGGTCCACATTTGCCAAAGTTATCGAGCTTCAAAGTTTGAAAAGTCACAAAATATGTGTGTTTGAGCACATAAAGTACTATTTTTCTTGGAAGTTCAACAAGATGTAATCATGGTGTGTTATGTCATCTTCATAACCTTGTCGAGCTGATTAATTTGACACTTTGTTTAACAAATTTGGTCCACATTTGCCAAAGTTATCGAGCTTCAAAATTGGAAAAGTCACAAAAGTTGTGTGTTTGAGCACATAATGTACTATTTTTCTTGGAAGTTCAACAAGATGCAATGATGATGTGTTGTGACATCTTCAAAATCTCGTTGAGGTGATTACTTTGACACTTTGTTTAACAAATTTGGTCCACATTTGCCAAAGTTATCGAGCTTCAGAGTTTGAAAAGTCACAAAATATGTGTGTTTGAGCACATAAAGTACTATTTTTCTTGGAAGTTCAACAAGATGTAATCATGGTGTGTTGTGTCATTTTAAAGATCTCGTCGAGCTGATTAATTTGACACTTTGGTTAACAAATTTGGTCCACATTTGCCAAAGTTATCGAGCTTCAAAGTTTGAAAAGTCACAAAATATGTGTGTTTGAGCACATAAAGTACTATTTTTCTTGGAAGTTCAACAAGATGTAGTCATGATGTGTTGTGACATCTTCAAAATCTCGTTGAGGTGATTACTTTGACACTTTGTGTAACAAATTTGGTCCACATTTGCCAAAGTTATCGAGCTTCAGAGTTTGAAAAGTCACAAAATATGTGTGTTTGAGCACATAAAGTACTATTTTTCTTGGAAGTTCAACAAGATGTAATCATGGTGTGTTATGTCATCTTCATAACCTTGTCGAGCTGATTAATTTGACACTTTGTTTAACAAATTTGGTCCACATTTGCCAAAGTTATCGAGCTTCAAAATTGGAAAAGTCACAAAAGTTGTGTGTTTGAGCACATAATGTACTATTTTTCTTGGAAGTTCAACAAGATGTAGTCATGATGTGTTGTGACATCTTCAAAATCTCGTTGAGGTGATTACTTTGACACTTTGTGTAACAAATTTGGTCCACATTTGCCAAAGTTATCGAGCTTCAGAGTTTGAAAAGTCACAAAATATGTTTGTTTTAGCACATAAAGTACTATTTTTCTTGGAAGTTCAACAAGATGTAATCATGGTGTGTTGTGACATCTTCATAACCTTGTCGAGCTGATTAATTTGACACTTTGCTTAACAAATTTGGTCCACATTTGCCAAAGTTATCGAGCTTCAGAGTTTGAAAAGTCACAAAATATGTGTGTTTGAGCACATAAAGTACTATTTTTCTTGGAAGTTCAACAAGATGTAATCATGGTGTGTTGTGTCATTTTAAAGATCTCGTCGAGCTGATTAATTTGACACTTTGGTTAACAAATTTGGTCCACATTTGCCAAAGTTATCGAGCTTCAAAGTTTGAAAAGTCACAAAATATGTGTGTTTGAGCACATAAAGTACTATTTTTCTTGGAAGTTCAACAAGATGTAATCATGGTGTGTTGTGTCATTTTAAAGATCTCGTCGAGCTGATTAATTTGACACTTTGTTTAACAAATTTGGTCTTTATTTGCCGAAGCTATCGAGCTTCAAAGTTTGAAAAGTCACAAAATATGTGTGTTTGAGCACATAAAGTACTACTTTTCTTGGAAATTCAACAAGATGCAATCATGATGTGTTGTGTCATTTTAAAAATCTCGTCGAGCTGATTAATTTGACACTTTGTTTAACAAATTTGGTCTTTATTTGCCGAAGCTATCGAGCTTCAAAGTTTGAAAAGTCACAAAATATGTGTGTTTGAGCACATAAAGTACTATTTTTCTTGGAAATTCAACAAGATGCAATCATGAATTGTTGTGTCATTTTAAAGATCTCGTCGAGCTGATTAATTTGACACTTTGGTTAACAAATTTGTTCCACATTTGCCAAAGTAATCGAGCTTCAAAATTGGAAAAGTCACAAAAGTTGTGTGTTTGAGCACATAAAGTACTATTTTTCTTGGAAATTCAACAAGATGCAATCATGATGTGTTGTGTCATTTTAAAAATCTCGTCGAGCTGATTAATTTGACACTTTGTTTAACAAATTTGGTCCACATTTGCCAAAGTTATCGAGCTTCAAAATTGGAAAAGTCACAAAAGTTGTGTGTTTGAGCACATAAAGTACTATTTTTCTTGGAAATTCAACAAGATGCAATCATGAATTGTTGTGTCATTTTAAAGATCTCGTCGAACTGATTAATTTGACACTTTGGATAACAAATTTGGTCCACATTTGCCAAAGTTATCGAGCTTCAAAATTGGAAAAGTCACAAAAGTTATGTGTTTGAGCACATAAAGTACTATTTTTCTTGGAAATTCAACAAGATGCAATCATGATGTGTTGTGACATATTCAAAATCTCGTCGAGCTGATTAATTTGACACTTTGGTTAACAAATTTGGTCCACATTTGCCAAAGTTATCGAGCTTCAAAGTTTGAAAAGTCACAAAATATGTGTGTTTGAGCACATAAAGTACTATTTTTCTTGGAAGTTCAACAAGATGTAATCATGGTGTGTTGTGTCATTTTAAAGATCTCGTCGAGCTGATTAATTTGACACTTTGGTTAACAAATTTGGTCCACAATTGCCAAAGTTATCGAGCTTCAAAATTGGAAAAGTCACAAAAGTTGTGTGTTTGAGCACATAATGTACTATTTTTCTTGGAAGTTCAACAAGATGCAATGATGATGTGTTGTGACATCTTCAAAATCTCGTTGAGGTGATTACTTTGACACTTTGTTTACCAAATTTGGTCCACATTTGCCAAAGTTATCGAGCTTCAAAGTTTGAAAAGTCACAAAATATGTGTGTTTGAGCACATAAAGTACTATTTTTCTTGGAAGTTCAACAAGATGCAATCATGATGTGTTGTGTCATTTTAAAGATCTCGTCGAGCTGATTAATTTGACACTTTGGTTAACAAATTTGGTCCACATTTGCCAAAGTTATCGAGCTTCAAAGTTTGAAAAGTCACAAAAGTTGTGTGTTTGAGCACATAAAGTACTATTTTTCTTGGAAGTTCAACAAGATGTAGTCATGATGTGTTGTGACATCTTCAAAATCTCGTTGAGGTGATTACTTTGACACTTTGTGTAACAAATTTGGTCCACATTTGCCAAAGTTATCGAGCTTCAGAGTTTGAAAAGTCACAAAATATGTGTGTTTGAGCACATAAAGTACTATTTTTCTTGGAAGTTCAACAAGATGTAATCATGGTGTGTTATGTCATCTTCATAACCTTGTCGAGCTGATTAATTTGACACTTTGTTTAACAAATTTGGTCCACATTTGCCAAAGTTATCGAGCTTCAAAATTGGAAAAGTCACAAAAGTTGTGTGTTTGAGCACATAATGTACTATTTTTCTTGGAAGTTCAACAAGATGTAATCATGGTGTGTTGTGACATTTTAAAGATCTCGTCGAGCTGATTAATTTGATACTTTGTTTAACAAATTTGGTCTTTATTTGCCGAAGCTATCGAGCTTCAAAGTTTGAAAAGTCACAAAAGTTGTGTGTTTGAGCACATAAAGTACTATTTTTCTTGGAAGTTCAACAAGATGCAATCATGATGTGTTGTGTCATTTTAAAAATCTCGTCGAGCTGATTAATTTGACACTTTGTTTAACAAATTTGGTCTTCATTTGCCGAAGCTATCGAGCTTCAAAGTTCGAAAAGTCACAAAAGTTGTGTGTTTGAGCACATAAAGTACTATTTTTCTTGGAAATTCAACAAGATGCAATCATGATGTGTTGTGTCATTTTAAAAATCTCGTCGAGCTGATTAATTTGACACTTTGTTTAACAAATTTGGTCTTCATTTGCCGAAGCTATCGAGCTTCAAAGTTCGAAAAGTCACAAAAGTTGTGTGTTTGAGCACATAAAGTACTATTTTTCTTGGAAGTTCAACAAGATGTAATCATGATGTGTTGTGACAACTTCAAAATCTCTTTGAGGTGATTACTTTGACACTTTGTGTAACAAATTTGGTCCACATTTGCCAAAGTTATCGAGCTTCAGAGTTTGAAAAGTCACAAAATATGTGTGTTTGAGCACATAAAGTACTATTTTTCTTGGAAGTTCAACAAGATGTAATCATGGTGTGTTATGTCATCTTCATAACCTTGTCGAGCTGATTAATTTGACACTTTGTTTAACAAATTTGGTCCACATTTGCCAAAGTTATCGAGCTTCAAAATTGGAAAAGTCACAAAAGTTGTGTGTTTGAGCACATAATGTACTATTTTTCTTGGAAGTTCAACAAGATGCAATGATGATGTGTTGTGACATCTTCAAAATCTCGTTGAGGTGATTATTTTGACACTTTGTTTAACAAATTTGGTCCACATTTGCCAAAGTTATCGAGCTTCAGAATTTGAAAAGTCACAAAATATGTGTGTTTGAGCACATAAAGTACTATTTTTCTTGGAAGTTCAACAAGATGCAATCATGATGTGTTGTGTCATTTTAAAGATCTCGTCGAGCTGATTAATTTGACACTTTGGTTAACAAATTTGGTCCACATTTGCCAAAGTTATCGAGCTTCAAAGTTTGAAAAGTCACAAAATATGTGTGTTTGAGCACATAAAGTACTATTTTTCTTGGAAGTTCAACAAGATATAATCATGGTGTGTTGTGTCATTTTAAAGATCTCGTCGAGCTGATTAATTTGACACTTTGTTTAACAAATTTGGTCTTCATTTGCCGAAGCTATCGAGCTTCAAAGTTTGAAAAGTCACAAAAGTTGTGTGTTTGAGCACATAAAGTACTATTTTTCTTGGAAGTTCAACAAGATGTAGTCATGATGTGTTGTGACATCTTCAAAATCTCGTTGAGGTGATTACTTTGACACTTTGTGTAACAAATTTGGTCCACATTTGCCAAAGTTATCGAGCTTCAGAGTTTGAAAAGTCACAAAATATGTTTGTTTTAGCACATAAAGTACTATTTTTCTTGGAAGTTCAACAAGATGTAATCATGGTGTGTTGTGACATCTTCATAACCTTGTCGAGCTGATTAATTTGACACTTTGTTTAACAAATTTGGTCCACATTTGCCAAAGTTATCGAGCTTCAAAATTGGAAAAGTCACAAAAGTTGTGTGTTTGAGCACATAATGTACTATTTTTCTTGGAAGTTCAACAAGATGCAATGATGATGTGTTGTGACATCTTCAAAATCTCGTTGAGGTGATTATTTTGACACTTTGTTTAACAAATTTGGTCTTTATTTGCCGAAGCTATCGAGCTTCAAAGTTTGAAAAGTCACAAAATATGTGTGTTTGAGCACATAAAGTACTACTTTTCTTGGAAATTCAACAAGATGCAATCATGATGTGTTGTGTCATTTTAAAAATCTCGTCGAGCTGATTAATTTGACACTTTGTTTAACAAATTTGGTCTTCATTTGCCGAAGCTATCGAGCTTCAAAGTTTGAAAAGTCACAAAATATGTGTGTTTGAGCACATAAAGTACTATTTTTCTTGGAAGTTCAACAAGATGTAATCATGGTGTGTTGTGTCATTTTAAAGATCTCGTCGAGCTGATTAATTTGACACTTTGGTTAACAAATTTGGTCCACAATTGCCAAAGTTATCGAGCTTCAAAATTGGAAAAGTCACAAAAGTTGTGTGTTTGAGCACATAATGTACTATTTTTCTTGGAAGTTCAACAAGATGCAATGATGATGTGTTGTGACATCTTCAAAATCTCGTTGAGGTGATTACTTTGACACTTTGTTTACCAAATTTGGTCCACATTTGCCAAAGTTATCGAGCTTCAAAGTTTGAAAAGTCACAAAATATGTGTGTTTGAGCACATAAAGTACTATTTTTCTTGGAAGTTCAACAAGATGCAATCATGATGTGTTGTGTCATTTTAAAGATCTCGTCGAGCTGATTAATTTGACACTTTGGTTAACAAATTTGGTCCACATTTGCCAAAGTTATCGAGCTTCAAAGTTTGAAAAGTCACAAAATATGTGTGTTTGAGCACATAAAGTACTATTTTTCTTGGAAGTTCAACAAGATGCAATCATGATGTGTTGTGTCATTTTAAAGATCTCGTCGAGCTGATTAATTTGACACTTTGGTTAACAAATTTGGTCCACATTTGCCAAAGTTATCGAGCTTCAAAGTTTGAAAAGTCACAAAATATGTGTGTTTGAGCACATAAAGTACTATTTTTCTTGGAAGTTCAACAAGATGTAATCATGGTGTGTTGTGACATTTTAAAGATCTCGTCGAGCTGATTAATTTGATACTTTGTTTAACAAATTTGGTCTTTATTTGCCGAAGCTATCGAGCTTCAAAGTTTGAAAAGTCACAAAAGTTGTGTGTTTGAGCACATAATGTACTATTTTCTTGGAAATTCAACAAGATGCAATCATGATGTGTTGTGTCATTTTAAAAATCTCGTCGAGCTGATTAATTTGACACTTTGTTTAACAAATTTGGTCTTCATTTGCCAAAGCTATCGAGCTTCAAAGTTTGAAAAGTCACAAAAGTTGTGTGTTTGAGCACATAAAGTACTATTTTTCTTGGAAGTTCAACAAGATGTAGTCATGATGTGTTGTGACATCTTCAAAATCTCGTTGAGGTGATTACTTTGACACTTTGTGTAACAAATTTGGTCCACATTTGCCAAAGTTATCGAGCTTCAGAGTTTGAAAAGTCACAAAATATGTTTGTTTTAGCACATAAAGTACTATTTTTCTTGGAAGTTCAACAAGATGTAATCATGGTGTGTTGTGACATCTTCATAACCTTGTCGAGCTGATTAATTTGACACTTTGTTTAACAAATTTGGTCCACATTTGCCAAAGTTATCGAGCTTCAAAATTGGAAAAGTCACAAAAGTTGTGTGTTTGAGCACATAAAGTACTATTTTTCTTGGAAATTCAACAAGATGCAATCATGATGTGTTGTGTCATTTTAAAAATCTCGTCGAGCTGATTAATTTGACACTTTGTTTAACAAATTTGGTCTTCATTTTCCGAAGCTATCGAGCTTCAAAGTTCGAAAAGTCACAAAAGTTGTGTGTTTGAGCACATAAAGTACTATTTTTCTTGGAAGTTCAACAAGATGTAATCATGATGTGTTGTGACAACTTCAAAATCTCTTTGAGGTGATTACTTTGACACTTTGTGTAACAAATTTGGTCCACATTTGCCAAAGTTATCGAGCTTCAGAGTTTGAAAAGTCACAAAATATGTGTGTTTGAGCACATAAAGTACTATTTTTCTTGGAAGTTCAACAAGATGCAATGATGATGTGTTGTGACATCTTCAAAATCTCGTTGAGGTGATTACTTTGACACTTTGTTTACCAAATTTGGTCCACATTTGCCAAAGTTATCGAGCTTCAAAGTTTGAAAAGTCACAAAATATGTGTGTTTGAGCACATAAAGTACTATTTTTCTTGGAAGTTCAACAAGATGCAATCATGATGTGTTGTGTCATTTTAAAGATCTCGTCGAGCTGATTAATTTGACACTTTGGTTAACAAATTTGGTCCACATTTGCCAAAGTTATCGAGCTTCAAAGTTTGAAAAGTCACAAAAGTTGTGTGTTTGAGCACATAAAGTACTATTTTTCTTGGAAGTTCAACAAGATGTAGTCATGATGTGTTGTGACATCTTCAAAATCTCGTTGAGGTGATTACTTTGACACTTTGTGTAACAAATTTGGTCCACATTTGCCAAAGTTATCGAGCTTCAGAGTTTGAAAAGTCACAAAATATGTGTGTTTGAGCACATAAAGTACTATTTTTCTTGGAAGTTCAACAAGATGTAATCATGGTGTGTTATGTCATCTTCATAACCTTGTCGAGCTGATTAATTTGACACTTTGTTTAACAAATTTGGTCCACATTTGCCAAAGTTATCGAGCTTCAAAATTGGAAAAGTCACAAAAGTTGTGTGTTTGAGCACATAATGTACTATTTTTCTTGGAAGTTCAACAAGATGTAATCATGGTGTGTTGTGACATTTTAAAGATCTCGTCGAGCTGATTAATTTGATACTTTGTTTAACAAATTTGGTCTTTATTTGCCGAAGCTATCGAGCTTCAAAGTTTGAAAAGTCACAAAAGTTGTGTGTTTGAGCACATAAAGTACTATTTTTCTTGGAAGTTCAACAAGATGCAATCATGATGTGTTGTGTCATTTTAAAAATCTCGTCGAGCTGATTAATTTGACACTTTGTTTAACAAATTTGGTCTTCATTTGCCGAAGCTATCGAGCTTCAAAGTTCGAAAAGTCACAAAAGTTGTGTGTTTGAGCACATAAAGTACTATTTTTCTTGGAAATTCAACAAGATGCAATCATGATGTGTTGTGTCATTTTAAAAATCTCGTCGAGCTGATTAATTTGACACTTTGTTTAACAAATTTGGTCTTCATTTGCCGAAGCTATCGAGCTTCAAAGTTCGAAAAGTCACAAAAGTTGTGTGTTTGAGCACATAAAGTACTATTTTTCTTGGAAGTTCAACAAGATGTAATCATGATGTGTTGTGACAACTTCAAAATCTCTTTGAGGTGATTACTTTGACACTTTGTGTAACAAATTTGGTCCACATTTGCCAAAGTTATCGAGCTTCAGAGTTTGAAAAGTCACAAAATATGTGTGTTTGAGCACATAAAGTACTATTTTTCTTGGAAGTTCAACAAGATGTAATCATGGTGTGTTATGTCATCTTCATAACCTTGTCGAGCTGATTAATTTGACACTTTGTTTAACAAATTTGGTCCACATTTGCCAAAGTTATCGAGCTTCAAAATTGGAAAAGTCACAAAAGTTGTGTGTTTGAGCACATAATGTACTATTTTTCTTGGAAGTTCAACAAGATGCAATGATGATGTGTTGTGACATCTTCAAAATCTCGTTGAGGTGATTATTTTGACACTTTGTTTAACAAATTTGGTCCACATTTGCCAAAGTTATCGAGCTTCAGAATTTGAAAAGTCACAAAATATGTGTTTGAGCACATAAAGTACTATTTTTCTTGGAAGTTCAACAAGATGCAATCATGATGTGTTGTGTCATTTTAAAGATCTCGTCGAGCTGATTAATTTGACACTTTGGTTAACAAATTTGGTCCACATTTGCCAAAGTTATCGAGCTTCAAAGTTTGAAAAGTCACAAAATATGTGTGTTTGAGCACATAAAGTACTATTTTTCTTGGAAGTTCAACAAGATATAATCATGGTGTGTTGTGTCATTTTAAAGATCTCGTCGAGCTGATTAATTTGACACTTTGTTTAACAAATTTGGTCTTCATTTGCCGAAGCTATCGAGCTTCAAAGTTTGAAAAGTCACAAAAGTTGTGTGTTTGAGCACATAAAGTACTATTTTTCTTGGAAGTTCAACAAGATGTAGTCATGATGTGTTGTGACATCTTCAAAATCTCGTTGAGGTGATTACTTTGACACTTTGTGTAACAAATTTGGTCCACATTTGCCAAAGTTATCGAGCTTCAGAGTTTGAAAAGTCACAAAATATGTTTGTTTTAGCACATAAAGTACTATTTTTCTTGGAAGTTCAACAAGATGTAATCATGGTGTGTTGTGACATCTTCATAACCTTGTCGAGCTGATTAATTTGACACTTTGTTTAACAAATTTGGTCCACATTTGCCAAAGTTATCGAGCTTCAAAATTGGAAAAGTCACAAAAGTTGTGTGTTTGAGCACATAATGTACTATTTTTCTTGGAAGTTCAACAAGATGCAATGATGATGTGTTGTGACATCTTCAAAATCTCGTTGAGGTGATTATTTTGACACTTTGTTTAACAAATTTGGTCTTTATTTGCCGAAGCTATCGAGCTTCAAAGTTTGAAAAGTCACAAAATATGTGTGTTTGAGCACATAAAGTACTACTTTTCTTGGAAATTCAACAAGATGCAATCATGATGTGTTGTGTCATTTTAAAAATCTCGTCGAGCTGATTAATTTGACACTTTGTTTAACAAATTTGGTCTTCATTTGCCGAAGCTATCGAGCTTCAAAGTTTGAAAAGTCACAAAATATGTGTGTTTGAGCACATAAAGTACTATTTTTCTTGGAAGTTCAACAAGATGTAATCATGGTGTGTTGTGTCATTTTAAAGATCTCGTCGAGCTGATTAATTTGACACTTTGGTTAACAAATTTGGTCCACAATTGCCAAAGTTATCGAGCTTCAAAATTGGAAAAGTCACAAAAGTTGTGTGTTTGAGCACATAATGTACTATTTTTCTTGGAAGTTCAACAAGATGCAATGATGATGTGTTGTGACATCTTCAAAATCTCGTTGAGGTGATTACTTTGACACTTTGTTTACCAAATTTGGTCCACATTTGCCAAAGTTATCGAGCTTCAAAGTTTGAAAAGTCACAAAATATGTGTGTTTGAGCACATAAAGTACTATTTTTCTTGGAAGTTCAACAAGATGCAATCATGATGTGTTGTGTCATTTTAAAGATCTCGTCGAGCTGATTAATTTGACACTTTGGTTAACAAATTTGGTCCACATTTGCCAAAGTTATCGAGCTTCAAAGTTTGAAAAGTCACAAAATATGTGTGTTTGAGCACATAAAGTACTATTTTTCTTGGAAGTTCAACAAGATGCAATCATGATGTGTTGTGTCATTTTAAAGATCTCGTCGAGCTGATTAATTTGACACTTTGGTTAACAAATTTGGTCCACATTTGCCAAAGTTATCGAGCTTCAAAGTTTGAAAAGTCACAAAATATGTGTGTTTGAGCACATAAAGTACTATTTTTCTTGGAAGTTCAACAAGATGTAATCATGGTGTGTTGTGACATTTTAAAGATCTCGTCGAGCTGATTAATTTGATACTTTGTTTAACAAATTTGGTCTTTATTTGCCGAAGCTATCGAGCTTCAAAGTTTGAAAAGTCACAAAAGTTGTGTGTTTGAGCACATAATGTACTATTTTCTTGGAAATTCAACAAGATGCAATCATGATGTGTTGTGTCATTTTAAAAATCTCGTCGAGCTGATTAATTTGACACTTTGTTTAACAAATTTGGTCTTCATTTGCCAAAGCTATCGAGCTTCAAAGTTTGAAAAGTCACAAAAGTTGTGTGTTTGAGCACATAAAGTACTATTTTTCTTGGAAGTTCAACAAGATGTAGTCATGATGTGTTGTGACATCTTCAAAATCTCGTTGAGGTGATTACTTTGACACTTTGTGTAACAAATTTGGTCCACATTTGCCAAAGTTATCGAGCTTCAGAGTTTGAAAAGTCACAAAATATGTTTGTTTTAGCACATAAAGTACTATTTTTCTTGGAAGTTCAACAAGATGTAATCATGGTGTGTTGTGACATCTTCATAACCTTGTCGAGCTGATTAATTTGACACTTTGTTTAACAAATTTGGTCCACATTTGCCAAAGTTATCGAGCTTCAAAATTGGAAAAGTCACAAAAGTTGTGTGTTTGAGCACATAAAGTACTATTTTTCTTGGAAATTCAACAAGATGCAATCATGATGTGTTGTGTCATTTTAAAAATCTCGTCGAGCTGATTAATTTGACACTTTGTTTAACAAATTTGGTCTTCATTTTCCGAAGCTATCGAGCTTCAAAGTTCGAAAAGTCACAAAAGTTGTGTGTTTGAGCACATAAAGTACTATTTTTCTTGGAAGTTCAACAAGATGTAATCATGATGTGTTGTGACAACTTCAAAATCTCTTTGAGGTGATTACTTTGACACTTTGTGTAACAAATTTGGTCCACATTTGCCAAAGTTATCGAGCTTCAGAGTTTGAAAAGTCACAAAATATGTGTGTTTGAGCACATAAAGTACTATTTTTCTTGGAAGTTCAACAAGATGTAATCATGGTGTGTTATGTCATCTTCATAACCTTGTCGAGCTGATTAATTTGACACTTTGTTTAACAAATTTGGTCCACATTTGCCAAAGTTATCGAGCTTCAAAATTGGAAAAGTCACAAAAGTTGTGTGTTTGAGCACATAATGTACTATTTTTCTTGGAAGTTCAACAAGATGCAATGATGATGTGTTGTGACATCTTCAAAATCTCGTTGAGGTGATTATTTTGACACTTTGTTTAACAAATTTGGTCCACATTTGCCAAAGTTATCGAGCTTCAGAATTTGAAAAGTCACAAAATATGTGTGTTTGAGCACATAAAGTACTATTTTTCTTGGAAGTTCAACAAGATGCAATCATGATGTGTTGTGTCATTTTAAAGATCTCGTCGAGCTGATTAATTTGACACTTTGGTTAACAAATTTGGTCCACATTTGCCAAAGTTATCGAGCTTCAAAGTTTGAAAAGTCACAAAATATGTGTGTTTGAGCACATAAAGTACTATTTTTCTTGGAAGTTCTACAAGATATAATCATGGTGTGTTGTGTCATTTTAAAGATCTCGTCGAGCTGATTAATTTGACACTTTGTTTAACAAATTTGGTCTTCATTTGCCGAAGCTATCGAGCTTCAAAGTTTGAAAAGTCACAAAAGTTGTGTGTTTGAGCACATAAAGTACTATTTTTCTTGGAAGTTCAACAAGATGTAGTCATGATGTGTTGTGACATCTTCAAAATCTCGTTGAGGTGATTACTTTGACACTTTGTGTAACAAATTTGGTCCACATTTGCCAAAGTTATCGAGCTTCAGAGTTTGAAAAGTCACAAAATATGTTTGTTTTAGCACATAAAGTACTATTTTTCTTGGAAGTTCAACAAGATGTAATCATGGTGTGTTGTGACATCTTCATAACCTTGTCGAGCTGATTAATTTGACACTTTGTTTAACAAATTTGGTCCACATTTGCCAAAGTTATCGAGCTTCAAAATTGGAAAAGTCACAAAAGTTGTGTGTTTGAGCACATAATGTACTATTTTTCTTGGAAGTTCAACAAGATGCAATGATGATGTGTTGTGACATCTTCAAAATCTCGTTGAGGTGATTATTTTGACACTTTGTTTAACAAATTTGGTCTTTATTTGCCGAAGCTATCGAGCTTCAAAGTTTGAAAAGTCACAAAATATGTGTGTTTGAGCACATAAAGTACTACTTTTCTTGGAAATTCAACAAGATGCAATCATGATGTGTTGTGTCATTTTAAAAATCTCGTCGAGCTGATTAATTTGACACTTTGTTTAACAAATTTGGTCTTCATTTGCCGAAGCTATCGAGCTTCAAAGTTTGAAAAGTCACAAAATATGTGTGTTTGAGCACATAAAGTACTACTTTTCTTGGAAATTCAACAAGATGCAATCATGATGTGTTGTGTCATTTTAAAAATCTCGTCGAGCTGATTAATTTGACACTTTGTTTAACAAATTTGGTCTTCATTTGCCGAAGCTATCGAGCTTCAAAGTTTGAAAAGTCACAAAATATGTGTGTTTGAGCACATAAAGTACTACTTTTCTTGGAAATTCAACAAGATGCAATCATGATGTGTTGTGACATCTTCAAAATCTCGTTGAGGTGATTACTTTGACACTTTGTTTAACAAATTTGGTCCACATTTGCCAAAGTTATCGAGCTTCAGAGTTTGAAAAGTCACAAAATATGTGTGTTTGAGCACATACAGTACTATTTTTCTTGGAAGTTCAACAAGATGCAATCATGATGTGTTGTGTCATTTTAAAGATCTCGTCGAGCTGATTAATTTGACACTTTGGTTAACAAATTTGGTCCACATTTGCCAAAGTTATCGAGCTTCAGAGTTTGAAAAGTCACAAAATATGTTTGTTTTAGCACATAAAGTACTATTTTTCTTGGAAGTTCAACAAGATGTAATCATGGTGTGTTGTGACATCTTCATAACCTTGTCGAGCTGATTAATTTGACACTTTGGTTAACAAATTTGGTCCACAATTGCCAAAGTTATCGAGCTTCAAAATTGGAAAAGTCACAAAAGTTGTGTGTTTGAGCACATAATGTACTATTTTTCTTGGAAGTTCAACAAGATGCAATGATGATGTGTTGTGACATCTTCAAAATCTCGTTGAGGTGATTACTTTGACACTTTGTTTACCAAATTTGGTCCACATTTGCCAAAGTTATCGAGCTTCAAAGTTTGAAAAGTCACAAAATATGTGTGTTTGAGCACATAAAGTACTATTTTTCTTGGAAGTTCAACAAGATGCAATCATGATGTGTTGTGTCATTTTAAAGATCTCGTCGAGCTGATTAATTTGACACTTTGGTTAACAAATTTGGTCCACATTTGCCAAAGTTATCGAGCTTCAAAGTTTGAAAAGTCACAAAATATGTGTGTTTGAGCACATAAAGTACTATTTTTCTTGGAAGTTCAACAAGATGCAATCATGATGTGTTGTGTCATTTTAAAGATCTCGTCGAGCTGATTAATTTGACACTTTGGTTAACAAATTTGGTCCACATTTGCCAAAGTTATCGAGCTTCAAAGTTTGAAAAGTCACAAAATATGTGTGTTTGAGCACATAAAGTACTATTTTTCTTGGAAGTTCAACAAGATGTAATCATGGTGTGTTGTGACATTTTAAAGATCTCGTCGAGCTGATTAATTTGATACTTTGTTTAACAAATTTGGTCTTTATTTGCCGAAGCTATCGAGCTTCAAAGTTTGAAAAGTCACAAAAGTTGTGTGTTTGAGCACATAATGTACTATTTTCTTGGAAATTCAACAAGATGCAATCATGATGTGTTGTGTCATTTTAAAAATCTCGTCGAGCTGATTAATTTGACACTTTGTTTAACAAATTTGGTCTTCATTTGCCAAAGCTATCGAGCTTCAAAGTTTGAAAAGTCACAAAAGTTGTGTGTTTGAGCACATAAAGTACTATTTTTCTTGGAAGTTCAACAAGATGTAGTCATGATGTGTTGTGACATCTTCAAAATCTCGTTGAGGTGATTACTTTGACACTTTGTGTAACAAATTTGGTCCACATTTGCCAAAGTTATCGAGCTTCAGAGTTTGAAAAGTCACAAAATATGTTTGTTTTAGCACATAAAGTACTATTTTTCTTGGAAGTTCAACAAGATGTAATCATGGTGTGTTGTGACATCTTCATAACCTTGTCGAGCTGATTAATTTGACACTTTGTTTAACAAATTTGGTCCACATTTGCCAAAGTTATCGAGCTTCAAAATTGGAAAAGTCACAAAAGTTGTGTGTTTGAGCACATAAAGTACTATTTTTCTTGGAAATTCAACAAGATGCAATCATGATGTGTTGTGTCATTTTAAAAATCTCGTCGAGCTGATTAATTTGACACTTTGTTTAACAAATTTGGTCTTCATTTTCCGAAGCTATCGAGCTTCAAAGTTCGAAAAGTCACAAAAGTTGTGTGTTTGAGCACATAAAGTACTATTTTTCTTGGAAGTTCAACAAGATGTAATCATGATGTGTTGTGACAACTTCAAAATCTCTTTGAGGTGATTACTTTGACACTTTGTGTAACAAATTTGGTCCACATTTGCCAAAGTTATCGAGCTTCAGAGTTTGAAAAGTCACAAAATATGTGTGTTTGAGCACATAAAGTACTATTTTTCTTGGAAGTTCAACAAGATGTAATCATGGTGTGTTATGTCATCTTCATAACCTTGTCGAGCTGATTAATTTGACACTTTGTTTAACAAATTTGGTCCACATTTGCCAAAGTTATCGAGCTTCAAAATTGGAAAAGTCACAAAAGTTGTGTGTTTGAGCACATAATGTACTATTTTTCTTGGAAGTTCAACAAGATGCAATGATGATGTGTTGTGACATCTTCAAAATCTCGTTGAGGTGATTATTTTGACACTTTGTTTAACAAATTTGGTCCACATTTGCCAAAGTTATCGAGCTTCAGAATTTGAAAAGTCACAAAATATGTGTGTTTGAGCACATAAAGTACTATTTTTCTTGGAAGTTCAACAAGATGCAATCATGATGTGTTGTGTCATTTTAAAGATCTCGTCGAGCTGATTAATTTGACACTTTGGTTAACAAATTTGGTCCACATTTGCCAAAGTTATCGAGCTTCAAAGTTTGAAAAGTCACAAAATATGTGTGTTTGAGCACATAAAGTACTATTTTTCTTGGAAGTTCTACAAGATATAATCATGGTGTGTTGTGTCATTTTAAAGATCTCGTCGAGCTGATTAATTTGACACTTTGTTTAACAAATTTGGTCTTCATTTGCCGAAGCTATCGAGCTTCAAAGTTTGAAAAGTCACAAAAGTTGTGTGTTTGAGCACATAAAGTACTATTTTTCTTGGAAGTTCAACAAGATGTAGTCATGATGTGTTGTGACATCTTCAAAATCTCGTTGAGGTGATTACTTTGACACTTTGTGTAACAAATTTGGTCCACATTTGCCAAAGTTATCGAGCTTCAGAGTTTGAAAAGTCACAAAATATGTTTGTTTTAGCACATAAAGTACTATTTTTCTTGGAAGTTCAACAAGATGTAATCATGGTGTGTTGTGACATCTTCATAACCTTGTCGAGCTGATTAATTTGACACTTTGTTTAACAAATTTGGTCCACATTTGCCAAAGTTATCGAGCTTCAAAATTGGAAAAGTCACAAAAGTTGTGTGTTTGAGCACATAATGTACTATTTTTCTTGGAAGTTCAACAAGATGCAATGATGATGTGTTGTGACATCTTCAAAATCTCGTTGAGGTGATTATTTTGACACTTTGTTTAACAAATTTGGTCTTTATTTGCCGAAGCTATCGAGCTTCAAAGTTTGAAAAGTCACAAAATATGTGTGTTTGAGCACATAAAGTACTACTTTTCTTGGAAATTCAACAAGATGCAATCATGATGTGTTGTGTCATTTTAAAAATCTCGTCGAGCTGATTAATTTGACACTTTGTTTAACAAATTTGGTCTTCATTTGCCGAAGCTATCGAGCTTCAAAGTTTGAAAAGTCACAAAATATGTGTGTTTGAGCACATAAAGTACTACTTTTCTTGGAAATTCAACAAGATGCAATCATGATGTGTTGTGTCATTTTAAAAATCTCGTCGAGCTGATTAATTTGACACTTTGTTTAACAAATTTGGTCTTCATTTGCCGAAGCTATCGAGCTTCAAAGTTTGAAAAGTCACAAAATATGTGTGTTTGAGCACATAAAGTACTACTTTTCTTGGAAATTCAACAAGATGCAATCATGATGTGTTGTGACATCTTCAAAATCTCGTTGAGGTGATTACTTTGACACTTTGTTTAACAAATTTGGTCCACATTTGCCAAAGTTATCGAGCTTCAGAGTTTGAAAAGTCACAAAATATGTGTGTTTGAGCACATACAGTACTATTTTTCTTGGAAGTTCAACAAGATGCAATCATGATGTGTTGTGTCATTTTAAAGATCTCGTCGAGCTGATTAATTTGACACTTTGGTTAACAAATTTGGTCCACATTTGCCAAAGTTATCGAGCTTCAGAGTTTGAAAAGTCACAAAATATGTTTGTTTTAGCACATAAAGTACTATTTTTCTTGGAAGTTCAACAAGATGTAATCATGGTGTGTTGTGACATCTTCATAACCTTGTCGAGCTGATTAATTTGACACTTTGTTTAACAAATTTGGTCCACATTTGCCAAAGTTATCGAGCTTCAAAATTGGAAAAGTCACAAAAGTTGTGTGTTTGAGCACATAAAGTACTATTTTTCTTGGAAATTCAACAAGATGCAATCATGAATTGTTGTGTCATTTTAAAGATCTCGTCGAACTGATTAATTTGACACTTTGGATAACAAATTTGGTCCACATTTGCCAAAGTTATCGAGCTTCAAAATTGGAAAAGTCACAAAAGTTGTGTGTTTGAGCACATAAAGTACTATTTTTTTTGGAAATTCAACAAGATGCAATCATGATGTGTTGTGACATATTCAAAATCTCGTCGAGCTGATTAATTTGACACTTTGGTTAACAAAATTGGTCCACATTTGCCAAAGTTATCGAGCTTCAAAGTTTGAAAAGTCACAAAATATGTGTGTTTGAGCACATAAAGTACTATTTTTCTTGGAAATGCAACAAGATGCAATCATGATGTGTTGTGACATATTCAAAATCTCGTCGAGCTGATTAATTTGACACTTTGGTTAACAAATTTGGCCCACATTTGCCAAAGTTATCGAGCTTCAAAGTTTGAAAAGTCACAAAATATGTGTGTTTGAGCACATAAAGTACTATTTTTCTTGGAAATTCAACAAGATGCAATCATGAATTGTTGTGTCATTTTAAAGATCTCGTCGAGCTGATTAATTTGACACTTTGGTTAACAAATTTGGTCCACATTTGCCAAAGTTATCGAGCTTCAAAATTAGAAAAGTCACAAAAGTTGTGTGTTTGAGCACATAAAGTACTACTTTTCTTGGAAATTCAACAAGATGCAATCATGATGTGTTGTGTCATTTTAAAAATCTCGTCGAGCTGATTAATTTGACACTTTGTTTAACAAATTTGGTCTTCATTTGCCGAAGCTATCGAGCTTCAAAGTTTGAAAAGTCACAAAAGTTGTGTGTTTGAGCACATAAAGTACTATTTTTCTTGGAAATGCAACAAGATGCAATCATGATGTGTTGTGACATATTCAAAATCTCGTCGAGCTGATTAATTTGACACTTTGGTTAACAAATTTGGTCCACATTTGCCAAAGTTATCGAGCTTCAAAGTTTGAAAAGTCACAAAATATGTGTGTTTGAGCACATAAAGTACTATTTTTCTTGGAAGTTCAACAAGATGTAATCATGGTGTGTTGTGTCATTTTAAAGATCTCGTCGAGCTGATTAATTTGACACTTTGGTTAACAAATTTGGTCCACATTTGCCAAAGTTATTGAGCTTCAAAGTTTGAAAAGTCACAAAATATGTGTGTTTGAGCACATAAAGTACTATTTTTCTTGGAAGTTCAACAAGATGTAGTCATGATGTGTTGTGACATCTTCAAAATCTCGTTGAGGTGATTACTTTGACACTTTGTGTAACAAATTTGGTCCACATTTGTCAAAGTTATCGAGCTTCAGAGTTTGAAAAGTCACAAAATATGTTTGTTTGAGCACATAAAGTACTATTTTTCTTGGAAATTCAACAAGATGCAATCATGAATTGTTGTGTCATTTTAAAGATCTCGTCGAGCTGATTAATTTGACACTTTGGTTAACAAATTTGGTCCACATTTGCCAAAGTTATCGAGCTTCAAAATTGGAAAAGTCACAAAAGTTGTGTGTTTTAGCACATAAAGTACTATTTTTCTTGGAAGTTCAACAAGATGTAGTCATGATGTGTTGTGACATCTTCAAAATCTCGTTGAGGTGATTACTTTGACACTTTGTGTAACAAATTTGGTCCACATTTGTCAAAGTTATCGAGCTTCAGAGTTTGAAAAGTCACAAAATATGTTTGTTTTAGCACATAAAGTACTATTTTTCTTGGAAGTTCAACAAGATGTAATCATGGTGTGTTGTGACATCTTCATAACCTTGTCGAGCTGATTAATTTGACACTTTGTTTAACAAATTTGGTCCACATTTGCCAAAGTTATCGAGCTTCAAAATTGGAAAAGTCACAAAAGTTGTGTGTTTGAGCACATAAAGTACTATTTTTCTTGGAAATTCAACAAGATGCAATCATGAATTGTTGTGTCATTTTAAAGATCTCGTCGAACTGATTAATTTGACACTTTGGATAACAAATTTGGTCCACATTTGCCAAAGTTATCGAGCTTCAAAATTGGAAAAGTCACAAAAGTTGTGTGTTTGAGCACATAAAGTACTATTTTTCTTGGAAATTCAACAAGATGCAATCATGATGTGTTGTGACATATTCAAAATCTCGTCGAGCTGATTAATTTGACACTTTGGTTAACAAATTTGGTCCACATTTGCCAAAGTTATCGAGCTTCAAAGTTTGAAAAGTCACAAAATATGTGTGTTTGAGCACATAAAGTACTATTTTTCTTGGAAGTTCAACAAGATGTAATCATGGTGTGTTGTGTCATTTTAAAGATCTCGTCGAGCTGATTAATTTGACACTTTGGTTAACAAATTTGGTCCACAATTGCCAAAGTTATCGAGCTTCAAAATTGGAAAAGTCACAAAAGTTGTGTGTTTGAGCACATAATGTACTATTTTTCTTGGAAGTTCAACAAGATGCAATGATGATGTGTTGTGACATCTTCAAAATCTCGTTGAGGTGATTACTTTGACACTTTGTTTACCAAATTTGGTCCACATTTGCCAAAGTTATCGAGCTTCAAAGTTTGAAAAGTCACAAAATATGTGTGTTTGAGCACATAAAGTACTATTTTTCTTGGAAGTTCAACAAGATGCAATCATGATGTGTTGTGTCATTTTAAAGATCTCGTCGAGCTGATTAATTTGACACTTTGGTTAACAAATTTGGTCCACATTTGCCAAAGTTATCGAGCTTCAAAGTTTGAAAAGTCACAAAATATGTGTGTTTGAGCACATAAAGTACTATTTTTCTTGGAAGTTCAACAAGATGTAATCATGGTGTGTTGTGTCATTTTAAAGATCTCGTCGAGCTGATTAATTTGACACTTTGTTTAACAAATTTGGTCTTTATTTGCCGAAGCTATCGAGCTTCAAAGTTTGAAAAGTCACAAAAGTTGTGTGTTTGAGCACATAATGTACTATTTTTCTTGGAAGTTCAACAAGATGCAATCATGATGTGTTGTGTCATTTTAAAAATCTCGTCGAGCTGATTAATTTGACACTTTGGTTAACAAATTTGGTCCACATTTGCCAAAGTTATCGAGTTTCAAAGTTTGAAAAGTCACAAAATATGTGTGTTTGAGCACATAAAGTACTATTTTTCTTGGAAGTTCAACAAGATGTAGTCATGATGTGTTGTGACATCTTCAAAATCTCGTTGAGGTGATTACTTTGACACTTTGTGTAACAAATTTGGTCCACATTTGCCAAAGTTATCGAGCTTCAGAGTTTGAAAAGTCACAAAATATGTGTGTTTGAGCACATAAAGTACTATTTTTCTTGGAAGTTCAACAAGATGTAATCATGGTGTGTTGTGTCATTTTAAAGATCTCGTCGAGCTGATTAATTTGACACTTTGTTTAACAAATTTGGTCTTCATTTGCCGAAGCTATCGAGCTTCAAAGTTTGAAAAGTCACAAAAGTTGTGTGTCTGAGCACATAATGTACTAATTTTCTTGGAAGTTCAAAAAGATGCAATGATGATGTGTTGTGTCATTTTAAAGATCTCGTCGAGCTGATTAATTTGACACTTTGGTTAACAAATTTGGTCCACATTTGCCAAAGTTATCGAGCTTCAAAGATTGAAAAGTCACAAAATATGTGTGTTTGAGCACATAAAGTACTATTTTTCTTGGAAGTTCAACAAGATGTAATCATGGTGTGTTGTGTCATTTTAAAGATCTCGTCGAGCTGATTAATTTGACACTTTGTTTAACAAATTTGGTCCACATTTGCCAAAGTTATCGAGCTTCAAAGTTTGAAAAGTCACAAAAGTTGTGTGTTTGAGCACATAAAGTACTATTTTTCTTGGAGGTTCAACAAGATGTAATCATGGTGTGTTTGTGTCATTTTAAAGATCTCGTCGAGCTGATTAATTTGACACTTTGTTTAACAAATTTGGTCTTTATTTGCCGAAGCTATCCAGCTTCAAAATTTGAAAAGTCACAAAAGTTGTTTGTTTGAGCACATAAAGTACTATTTTTCTTGGAAGTTCAACAAGATGTAATCATTGTGTGTTGAGTCATTTTAAAGATCTCGTCGAGCTGATTAATTTGACACTTTGTTTAACAAATTTGGTCTTCATTTGCCGAAGCTATCGAGCTTCAAAGTTTGAAAAGTCACAAAAGTTGTGTGTCTGAGCACATAATGTACTATTTTTCTTGGAAGTTCAACAAGATGCAATGATGATGTGTTGTGTCATTTTAAAGATCTCGTCGAGCTGATTAATTTGACACTTTGGTTAACAAATTTGGTCCACATTTGCCAAAGTTATCGAGCTTCAAAATTGGAAAAGTCACAAAAGTTGTGTGTTTGAGCACATAAAGTACTATTTTTCTTGGAAATTCAACAAGATGCAATCATGATGTGTTGTGACATATTCAAAATCTCGTCGAGCTGATTAATTTGACACTTTGGTTAACAAATTTGGTCCACATTTGCCAAAGTTATCGAGCTTCAAAGTTTGAAAAGTCACAAAATATGTGTGTTTGAGCACATAAAGTACTATTTTTCTTGGAAGTTCAACAAGATGTAATCATGGTGTGTTGTGTCATTTTAAAGATCTCGTCGAGCTGATTAATTTGACACTTTGTTTAACAAATTTGGTCTTTATTTGCCGAAGCTATCGAGCTTCAAAGTTTGAAAAGTCACAAAAGTTGTGTGTTTGAGCACATAATGTACTATTTTTCTTGGAAGTTCAACAAGATGCAATCATGATGTGTTGTGTCATTTTAAAAATCTCGTCGAGCTGATTAATTTGACACTTTGGTTAACAAATTTGGTCCACATTTGCCAAAGTTATCGAGCTTCAAAGTTTGAAAAGTCACAAAAGTTGTGTGTTTGAGCACATAAAGTACTATTTTTCTTGGAAATTCAACAAGATGCAATTCTGATGTGTTGTGACATATTCAAAATCTCGTCGAGCTGATTAATTTGACACTTTGTTTAACAAATTTGGTCTTCATTTGCCGAAGCTATCGAGTTTCAAAGTTTGAAAAGTCACAAAATATGTGTGTTTGAGCACATAAAGTACTATTTTTCTTGGAAGTTCAACAAGATGTAGTCATGATGTGTTGTGACATCTTCAAAATCTCGTTGAGGTGATTACTTTGACACTTTGTGTAACAAATTTGGTCCACATTTGCCAAAGTTATCGAGCTTCAGAGTTTGAAAAGTCACAAAATATGTGTGTTTGAGCACATAAAGTACTATTTTTCTTGGAAGTTCAACAAGATGTAATCATGGTGTGTTGTGTCATTTTAAAGATCTCGTCGAGCTGATTAATTTGACACTTTGTTTAACAAATTTGGTCTTCATTTGCCGAAGCTATCGAGCTTCAAAGTTTGAAAAGTCACAAAAGTTGTGTGTCTGAGCACATAATGTACTAATTTTCTTGGAAGTTCAAAAAGATGCAATGATGATGTGTTGTGTCATTTTAAAGATCTCGTCGAGCTGATTAATTTGACACTTTGGTTAACAAATTTGGTCCACATTTGCCAAAGTTATCGAGCTTCAAAGATTGAAAAGTCACAAAATATGTGTGTTTGAGCACATAAAGTACTATTTTTCTTGGAAGTTCAACAAGATGTAATCATGGTGTGTTGTGTCATTTTAAAGATCTCGTCGAGCTGATTAATTTGACACTTTGTTTAACAAATTTGGTCTTCATTTGCCGAAGCTATCGAGCTTCAAAGTTTGAAAAGTCACAAAAGTTGTGTGTCTGAGCACATAATGTACTATTTTTCTTGGAAGTTCAACAAGATGCAATGATGATGTGTTGTGTCATTTTAAAGATCTCGTCGAGCTGATTAATTTGACACTTTGGTTAACAAATTTGGTCCACATTTGCCAAAGTTATCGAGCTTCAAAGTTTGAAAAGTAACAAAATATGTGTGTTTGAGCACATAAAGTACTATTTTTCTTGGAAGTTCAACAAGATGCAATTCTGATGTGTTGTGACATCTTCAAAATCTCGTCGAGCTGATTAATTTGACACTTTGTTTAACAAATTTGGTCTTCATTTGCCGAAGCTATCGAGCTTCAAAATTTGAAAAGTCACAAAAGTTATGTGTTTGAGCACATAATGTACTATTTTTCTTGGAAGTTCAACAAGATGTAATCATGGTGTGTTGTGTCATTTTAAAGATCTCGTCGAGCTGATTAATTTGACACTTTGGTTAACAAATTTGGTCCACATTTGCCAAAGTTATCGAGCTTCAAAATTGGTAAAGTCACAAAAGTTGTGTGTTTGAGCACATAAAGTACTATTTTTCTGGGAAATTCAACAAGATGCAATGATGATGTGTTGTATCATTTTAAAGATCTCGTTGAGCTGATTAATTTGACCCTTTGTTTAACAAATTTGGTCCACATTTGCCAAAGTTATCGAGCTTCAAAGTTTGAAAAGTCACAAAAGTTGTGTGTTTGAGCACATAAAGTACTATTTTTCTTGGAAGTTCAACAAGATGTAATCATGGTGTGTTTGTGTCATTTTAAAGATCTCGTCGAGCTGATTAATTTGACACTTTGTTTAACAAATTTGGTCTTTATTTGCCGAAGCTATCCAGCTTCAAAATTTGAAAAGTCACAAAAGTTGTTTGTTTGAGCACATAAAGTACTATTTTTCTTGGAAGTTCAACAAGATGTAATCATTGTGTGTTGAGTCATTTTAAAGATCTCGTCGAGCTGATTAATTTGACACTTTGTTTAACAAATTTGGTCTTCATTTGCCGAAGCTATCGAGCTTCAAAGTTTGAAAAGTCACAAAAGTTGTGTGTCTGAGCACATAATGTACTATTTTTCTTGGAAGTTCAACAAGATGCAATGATGATGTGTTGTGTCATTTTAAAGATCTCGTCGAGCTGATTAATTTGACACTTTGGTTAACAAATTTGGTCCACATTTGCCAAAGTTATCGAGTTTCAAAGTTTGAAAAGTCACAAAATATGTGTGTTTGAGCACATAAAGTACTATTTTTCTTGGAAGTTCAACAAGATGTAGTCATGATGTGTTGTGACATCTTCAAAATCTCGTTGAGGTGATTACTTTGACACTTTGTGTAACAAATTTGGTCCACATTTGCCAAAGTTATCGAGCTTCAGAGTTTGAAAAGTCACAAAATATGTGTGTTTGAGCACATAAAGTACTATTTTTCTTGGAAGTTCAACAAGATGTAATCATGGTGTGTTGTGTCATTTTAAAGATCTCGTCGAGCTGATTAATTTGACACTTTGTTTAACAAATTTGGTCTTCATTTGCCGAAGCTATCGAGCTTCAAAGTTTGAAAAGTCACAAAAGTTGTGTGTCTGAGCACATAATGTACTAATTTTCTTGGAAGTTCAAAAAGATGCAATGATGATGTGTTGTGTCATTTTAAAGATCTCGTCGAGCTGATTAATTTGACACTTTGGTTAACAAATTTGGTCCACATTTGCCAAAGTTATCGAGCTTCAAAGATTGAAAAGTCACAAAATATGTGTGTTTGAGCACATAAAGTACTATTTTTCTTGGAAGTTCAACAAGATGTAATCATGGTGTGTTGTGTCATTTTAAAGATCTCGTCGAGCTGATTAATTTGACACTTTGTTTAACAAATTTGGTCTTCATTTGCCGAAGCTATCGAGCTTCAAAGTTTGAAAAGTCACAAAAGTTGTGTGTCTGAGCACATAATGTACTATTTTTCTTGGAAGTTCAACAAGATGCAATGATGATGTGTTGTGTCATTTTAAAGATCTCGTCGAGCTGATTAATTTGACACTTTGGTTAACAAATTTGGTCCACATTTGCCAAAGTTATCGAGCTTCAAAGTTTGAAAAGTAACAAAATATGTGTGTTTGAGCACATAAAGTACTATTTTTCTTGGAAGTTCAACAAGATGCAATTCTGATGTGTTGTGACATCTTCAAAATCTCGTCGAGCTGATTAATTTGACACTTTGTTTAACAAATTTGGTCTTCATTTGCCGAAGCTATCGAGCTTCAAAATTTGAAAAGTCACAAAAGTTATGTGTTTGAGCACATAATGTACTATTTTTCTTGGAAGTTCAACAAGATGTAATCATGGTGTGTTGTGTCATTTTAAAGATCTCGTCGAGCTGATTAATTTGACACTTTGGTTAACAAATTTGGTCCACATTTGCCAAAGTTATCGAGCTTCAAAATTGGTAAAGTCACAAAAGTTGTGTGTTTGAGCACATAAAGTACTATTTTTCTGGGAAATTCAACAAGATGCAATGATGATGTGTTGTATCATTTTAAAGATCTCGTTGAGCTGATTAATTTGACCCTTTGTTTAACAAATTTGGTCCACATTTGCCAAAGTTATCGAGCTTCAAAGTTTGAAAAGTCACAAAAGTTGTGTGTTTGAGCACATAAAGTACTATTTTTCTTGGAAGTTCAACAAGATGTAATCATGGTGTGTTTGTGTCATTTTAAAGATCTCGTCGAGCTGATTAATTTGACACTTTGTTTAACAAATTTGGTCTTTATTTGCCGAAGCTATCCAGCTTCAAAATTTGAAAAGTCACAAAAGTTGTTTGTTTGAGCACATAAAGTACTATTTTTCTTGGAAGTTCAACAAGATGTAATCATTGTGTGTTGAGTCATTTTAAAGATCTCGTCGAGCTGATTAATTTGACACTTTGTTTAACAAATTTGGTCTTCATTTGCCGAAGCTATCGAGCTTCAAAGTTTGAAAAGTCACAAAAGTTGTGTGTCTGAGCACATAATGTACTATTTTTCTTGGAAGTTCAACAAGATGCAATGATGATGTGTTGTGTCATTTTAAAGATCTCGTCGAGCTGATTAATTTGACACTTTGGTTAACAAATTTGGTCCACATTTGCCAAAGTTATCGAGCTTCAAAGTTTGAAAAGTAACAAAATATGTGTGTTTGAGCACATAAAGTACTATTTTTCTTGGAAGTTCAACAAGATGCAATTCTGATGTGTTGTGACATCTTCAAAATCTCGTCGAGCTGATTAATTTGACACTTTGTTTAACAAATTTGGTCTTCATTTGCCGAAGCTATCGAGCTTCAAAGTTTGAAAAGTCACAAAAGTTATGTGTTTGAGCACATAATGTACTATTTTTCTTGGAAGATCAACAAGATGTAACCATGGTGTGTTGTGTCATTTTAAAGATCTCGTCGAGCTGATTAATTTGACACTTTGGTTAACAAATTTGGTCCACATTTGCCAAAGTTATCGAGCTTCAAAGTTTGAAATGTAACAAAATATGTGTGTTTGAGCACATAAAGTACTATTTTTCTTGGAAGTTCAACAAGATGCAATTCTGATGTGTTGTGACATCTTCAAAATCTCGTCGAGCTGATTAATTTGACACTTTGTTTAACAAATTTGGTCCACATTTGCCAAAGTTATCGAGCTTCAAAATTGGAAAAGTCACAAAAGTTGTGTGTTTGAGCACATAAAGTACTATTTTTCTTGGAAATTCAACAAGATGCAATCATGGTGTGTTGTGTCATTTTAAAGATCTCGTCGAGCTGATTAATTTGACACTTTGTTTAACAAATTTGGTCTTCATTTGCCGAAGCTATCGAGCTTCAAAATTTGAAAAGTCACAAAAGTTGTGTGTCTGAGCACATAATGTACTATTTTTCTTGGAAGTTCAACAAGATGCAATGATGATGTGTTGTGTCATTTTAAAGATTTCGTCGAGCTGATTAATTTGACACTTTGGTTAACAAATTTGGTCCACATTTGCCAAAGTTATCGAGCTTCAAAGTTTGAAAAGTAACAAAATATGTGTGTTTGAGCACATAAAGTACTATTTTTCTTGGAAGTTCAACAAGATGCAATTCTGATGTGTTGTGACATCTTCAAAATCTCGTCGAGCTGATTAATTTGACACTTTGTTTAACAAATTTGGTCCACATTTGCCAAAGTTATCGAGCTTCAAAATTGGAAAAGTCACAAAAGTTGTGTGTTTGAGCACATAAAGTACTATTTTTCTTGGAAATTCAACAAGTTGCAATCATGGTGTGTTGTGTCATTTTAAAGATCTCGTCGAGCTGATTAATTTGACACTTTGTTTAACAAATTTGGTCCACATTTGCCAAAGTTATCGAGCTTCAAAGTTTGAAAAGTCACAAAAGTTGTGTGTTTGAGCACATAAAGTACTATTTTTCTTGGAAATTCAACAAGATGCAATTCTGATGTGTTGTGACATATTCAAAATCTCGTCGAGCTGATTAATTTGACACTTTGTTTAACAAATTTGGTCTTCATTTGCCGAAGCTATCGAGCTTCAAAGTTTGAAAAGTCACAAAAGTTATGTGTTTGAGCACATAATGTACTATTTTTCTTGGAAGTTCAACAAGATGCAATTCTGATGTGTTGTGACATCTTCAAAATCTCGTCGAGCTGATTAATTTGACACTTTGTTTAACAAATTTGGTCCACATTTGCCAAAGTTATCGAGCTTCAAAATTGGAAAAGTCACAAAAGTTGTGTGTTTGAGCACATAAAGTACTATTTTTCTTGGAAATTCAACAAGATGCAATCATGGTGTGTTGTGTCATTTTAAAGATCTCGTCGAGCTGATTAATTTGACACTTTGGTTAACAAATTTGGTCCACATTTGCCAAAGTTATCGAGCTTCAAAGTTTGAAAAGTAACAAAATATGTGTGTTTGAGCACATAAAGTACTATTTTTCTTGGAAGTTCAACAAGATGCAATTCTGATGTGTTGTGACATCTTCAAAATCTCGTCGAGCTGATTAATTTGACACTTTGTTTAACAAATTTGGTCCACATTTGCCAAAGTTATCGAGCTTCAAAGTTTGAAAAGTCACAAAAGTTGTGTGTTTGAGCACATAAAGTACTATTTTTCTTGGAAATTCAACAAGATGCAATTCTGATGTGTTGTGACATATTCAAAATCTCGTCGAGCTGATTAATTTGACACTTTGTTTAACAAATTTGGTCTTCATTTGCCGAAGCTATCGAGCTTCAAAGTTTGAAAAGTCACAAAAGTTATGTGTTTGAGCACATAATGTACTATTTTTCTTGGAAGTTCAACAAGATGCAATTCTGATGTGTTGTGACATCTTCAAAATCTCGTCGAGCTGATTAATTTGACACTTTGTTTAACAAATTTGGTCCACATTTGCCAAAGTTATCGAGCTTCAAAATTGGAAAAGTCACAAAAGTTGTGTGTTTGAGCACATAAAGTACTATTTTTCTTGGAAATTCAACAAGATGCAATTCTGATGTGTTGTGACATATTCAAAATCTCGTCGAGCTGATTAATTTGACACTTTGTTTAACAAATTTGGTCTTCATTTGCCGAAGCTATCGAGCTTCAAAGTTTGAAAAGTCACAAAAGTTATGTGTTTGAGCACATAATGTACTATTTTTCTTGGAAGTTCAACAAGATGCAATTCTGATGTGTTGTGACATCTTCAAAATCTCGTCGAGCTGATTAATTTGACACTTTGTTTAACAAATTTGGTCCACATTTGCCAAAGTTATCGAGCTTCAAAATTGGAAAAGTCACAAAAGTTGTGTGTTTGAGCACATAAAGTACTATTTTTCTTGGAAATTCAACAAGATGCAATCATGGTGTGTTGTGTCATTTTAAAGATCTCGTCGAGCTGATTAATTTGACACTTTGGTTAACAAATTTGGTCCACATTTGCCAAAGTTATCGAGCTTCAAAGTTTGAAAAGTAACAAAATATGTGTGTTTGAGCACATAAAGTACTATTTTTCTTGGAAGTTCAACAAGATGCAATTCTGATGTGTTGTGACATCTTCAAAATCTCGTCGAGCTGATTAATTTGACACTTTGTTTAACAAATTTGGTCCACATTTGCCAAAGTTATCGAGCTTCAAAGTTTGAAAAGTCACAAAAGTTGTGTGTCTGAGCACATAATGTACTATTTTTCTTGGAAGTTCAACAAGATGCAATGATGATGTGTTGTGTCATTTTAAAGATTTCGTCGAGCTGATTAATTTGACACTTTGGTTAACAAATTTGGTCCACATTTGCCAAAGTTATCGAGCTTCAAAGTTTGAAAAGTAACAAAATATGTGTGTTTGAGCACATAAAGTACTATTTTTCTTGGAAGTTCAACAAGATGCAATTCTGATGTGTTGTGACATCTTCAAAATCTCGTCGAGCTGATTAATTTGACACTTTGTTTAACAAATTTGGTCCACATTTGCCAAAGTTATCGAGCTTCAAAGTTTGAAAAGTCACAAAAGTTGTGTGTTTGAGCACATAAAGTACTATTTTTCTTGGAAATTCAACAAGATGCAATTCTGATGTGTTGTGACATATTCAAAATCTCGTCGAGCTGATTAATTTGACACTTTGTTTAACAAATTTGGTCTTCATTTGCCGAAGCTATCGAGCTTCAAAATTTGAAAAGTCACAAAAGTTGTGTGTCTGAGCACATAATGTACTATTTTTCTTGGAAGTTCAACAAGATGCAATGATGATGTGTTGTGTCATTTTAAAGATCTCGTCGAGCTGATTAATTTGACACTTTGTTTAACAAATTTGGTCTTCATTTGCCGAAGCTATCGAGCTTCAAAATTTGAAAAGTCACAAAAGTTGTGTGTCTGAGCACATAATGTACTATTTTTCTTGGAAGTTCAACAAGATGCAATGATGATGTGTTGTGTCATTTTAAAGATTTCGTCGAGCTGATTAATTTGACACTTTGGTTAACAAATTTGGTCCACATTTGCCAAAGTTATCGAGCTTCAAAGTTTGAAAAGTAACAAAATATGTGTGTTTGAGCACATAAAGTACTATTTTTCTTGGAAGTTCAACAAGATGCAATTCTGATGTGTTGTGACATCTTCAAAATCTCGTCGAGCTGATTAATTTGACACTTTGTTTAACAAATTTGGTCCACATTTGCCAAAGTTATCGAGCTTCAAAATTGGAAAAGTCACAAAAGTTGTGTGTTTGAGCACATAAAGTACTATTTTTCTTGGAAATTCAACAAGATGCAATTCTGATGTGTTGTGACATCTTCAAAATCTCGTCGAGCTGATTAATTTGACACTTTGTTTAACAAATTTGGTCCACATTTGCCAAAGTTATCGAGCTTCAAAATTGGAAAAGTCACAAAAGTTGTGTGTTTGAGCACATAAAGTACTATTTTTCTTGGAAATTCAACAAGATGCAATGATGATGTGTTGTATCATTTTAAAGATCTCGTCGAGCTGATTAATTTGACCCTTTGTGTAACAAATTTGGTCCACATTTGCCAAAGTTATCGAGCTTCAAAGTTTGAAAAGTCACAAAAGTTGTGTGTTTGAGCACATAAAGTACTATTTTTCTTGGAAGTTCAACAAGATGTAATCATTGTGTGTTGAGTCATTTTAAAGATCTCGTCGAGCTGATAAATTTGACACTTTGTTTAACAAATTTGGTCTTCATTTGCCGAAGCTATCGAGCTTCAAAGTTTGAAAAGTCACAAAAGTTGTGTGTCTGAGCACATAATGTACTATTTTTCTTGGAAGTTCAACAAGATGCAATGATGATGTGTTGTGTCATTTTAAAGATCTCGTCGAGCTGATTAATTTGACACTTTGGTTAACAAATTTGGTCCACATTTGCCAAAGTTATCGAGCTTCAAAGTTTGAAAAGTAACAAAATATGTGTGTTTGAGCACATAAAGTACTATTTTTCTTGGAAGTTCAACAAGATGTAATCATGGTGTGTTGTGTCATTTTAAAGATCTCGTCGAGCTGATTAATTTGACACTTTGTTTAACAAATTTGGTCTTTATTTGCCGAAGCTATCGAGCTTCAAAGTTTGAAAAGTCACAAAATATGTGTGTTTGAGCACATAAAGTACTACTTTTCTTGGAAATTCAACAAGATGCAATCATGATGTGTTGTGTCATTTTAAAGATTTCGTCGAGCTGATTAATTTGACACTTTGGTTAACAAATTTGGTCCACATTTGCCAAAGTTATCGAGCTTCAAAGTTTGAAAAGTAACAAAATATGTGTGTTTGAGCACATAAAGTACTATTTTTCTTGGAAGTTCAACAAGATGCAATTCTGATGTGTTGTGACATCTTCAAAATCTCGTCGAGCTGATTAATTTGACACTTTGTTTAACAAATTTGGTCCACATTTGCCAAAGTTATCGAGCTTCAAAGTTTGAAAAGTCACAAAAGTTGTGTGTTTGAGCACATAAAGTACTATTTTTCTTGGAAATTCAACAAGATGCAATTCTGATGTGTTGTGACATATTCAAAATCTCGTCGAGCTGATTAATTTGACACTTTGTTTAACAAATTTGGTCTTCATTTGCCGAAGCTATCGAGCTTCAAAATTTGAAAAGTCACAAAAGTTGTGTGTCTGAGCACATAATGTACTATTTTTCTTGGAAGTTCAACAAGATGCAATGATGATGTGTTGTGTCATTTTAAAGATCTCGTCGAGCTGATTAATTTGACACTTTGTTTAACAAATTTGGTCTTCATTTGCCGAAGCTATCGAGCTTCAAAATTTGAAAAGTCACAAAAGTTGTGTGTCTGAGCACATAATGTACTATTTTTCTTGGAAGTTCAACAAGATGCAATGATGATGTGTTGTGTCATTTTAAAGATTTCGTCGAGCTGATTAATTTGACACTTTGGTTAACAAATTTGGTCCACATTTGCCAAAGTTATCGAGCTTCAAAGTTTGAAAAGTAACAAAATATGTGTGTTTGAGCACATAAAGTACTATTTTTCTTGGAAGTTCAACAAGATGCAATTCTGATGTGTTGTGACATCTTCAAAATCTCGTCGAGCTGATTAATTTGACACTTTGTTTAACAAATTTGGTCCACATTTGCCAAAGTTATCGAGCTTCAAAATTGGAAAAGTCACAAAAGTTGTGTGTTTGAGCACATAAAGTACTATTTTTCTTGGAAATTCAACAAGATGCAATTCTGATGTGTTGTGACATCTTCAAAATCTCGTCGAGCTGATTAATTTGACACTTTGTTTAACAAATTTGGTCCACATTTGCCAAAGTTATCGAGCTTCAAAATTGGAAAAGTCACAAAAGTTGTGTGTTTGAGCACATAAAGTACTATTTTTCTTGGAAATTCAACAAGATGCAATGATGATGTGTTGTATCATTTTAAAGACCTCGTCGAGCTGATTAATTTGACCCTTTGTGTAACAAATTTGGTCCACATTTGCCAAAGTTATCGAGCTTCAAAGTTTGAAAAGTCACAAAAGTTGTGTGTTTGAGCACATAAAGTACTATTTTTCTTGGAAGTTCAACAAGATGTAATCATTGTGTGTTGAGTCATTTTAAAGATCTCGTCGAGCTGATAAATTTGACACTTTGTTTAACAAATTTGGTCTTCATTTGCCGAAGCTATCGAGCTTCAAAGTTTGAAAAGTCACAAAAGTTGTGTGTCTGAGCACATAATGTACTATTTTTCTTGGAAGTTCAACAAGATGCAATGATGATGTGTTGTGTCATTTTAAAGATCTCGTCGAGCTGATTAATTTGACACTTTGGTTAACAAATTTGGTCCACATTTGCCAAAGTTATCGAGCTTCAAAGTTTGAAAAGTAACAAAATATGTGTGTTTGAGCACATAAAGTACTATTTTTCTTGGAAGTTCAACAAGATGTAATCATGGTGTGTTGTGTCATTTTAAAGATCTCGTCGAGCTGATTAATTTGACACTTTGTTTAACAAATTTGGTCTTTATTTGCCGAAGCTATCGAGCTTCAAAGTTTGAAAAGTCACAAAATATGTGTGTTTGAGCACATAAAGTACTACTTTTCTTGGAAATTCAACAAGATGCAATCATGATGTGTTGTATCATTTTAAAGATCTCGTTGAGCTGATTAATTTGACCCTTTGTTTAACAAATTTGGTCCACATTTGCCAAAGTTATCGAGCTTCAAAGTTTGAAAAGTCACAAAAGTTGTGTGTTTGAGCACATAAAGTACTATTTTTCTTGGAAGTTCAACAAGATGCAATTCTGATGTGTTGTGACATCTTCAAAATCTCGTCGAGCTGATTAATTTGACACTTTGTTTAACAAATTTGGTCTTCATTTGCCGAAGCTATCGAGCTTCAAAGTTTGAAAAGTCACAAAAGTTATGTGTTTGAGCACATAATGTACTATTTTTCTTGGAAGATCAACAAGATGTAATCATGGTGTGTTGTGTCATTTTAAAGATCTCGTCGAGCTGATTAATTTGACACTTTGGTTAACAAATTTGGTCCACATTTGCCAAAGTTATCGAGCTTCAAAATTGGAAAAGTCACAAAAGTTGTGTGTTTGAGCACATAAAGTACTATTTTTCTTGGAAATTCAACAAGATGCAATGATGATGTGTTGTATCATTTTAAAGATCTCGTCGAGCTGATTAATTTGACCCTTTGTGTAACAAATTTGGTCCACATTTGCCAAAGTTATCGAGCTTCAAAGTTTGAAAAGTCACAAAAGTTGTGTGTTTGAGCACATAAAGTACTATTTTTCTTGGAAGTTCAACAAGATGTAATCATTGTGTGTTGAGTCATTTTAAAGATCTCGTCGAGCTGATAAATTTGACACTTTGTTTAACAAATTTGGTCTTCATTTGCCGAAGCTATCGAGCTTCAAAGTTTGAAAAGTCACAAAAGTTGTGTGTCTGAGCACATAATGTACTATTTTTCTTGGAAGTTCAACAAGATGCAATGATGATGTGTTGTGTCATTTTAAAGATCTCGTCGAGCTGATTAATTTGACACTTTGGTTAACAAATTTGGTCCACATTTGCCAAAGTTATCGAGCTTCAAAGTTTGAAAAGTAACAAAATATGTGTGTTTGAGCACATAAAGTACTATTTTTCTTGGAAGTTCAACAAGATGTAATCATGGTGTGTTGTGTCATTTTAAAGATCTCGTCGAGCTGATTAATTTGACACTTTGTTTAACAAATTTGGTCTTTATTTGCCGAAGCTATCGAGCTTCAAAGTTTGAAAAGTCACAAAATATGTGTGTTTGAGCACATAAAGTACTACTTTTCTTGGAAATTCAACAAGATGCAATCATGATGTGTTGTGTCATTTTAAAGATTTCGTCGAGCTGATTAATTTGACACTTTGGTTAACAAATTTGGTCCACATTTGCCAAAGTTATCGAGCTTCAAAGTTTGAAAAGTAACAAAATATGTGTGTTTGAGCACATAAAGTACTATTTTTCTTGGAAGTTCAACAAGATGCAATTCTGATGTGTTGTGACATCTTCAAAATCTCGTCGAGCTGATTAATTTGACACTTTGTTTAACAAATTTGGTCCACATTTGCCAAAGTTATCGAGCTTCAAAGTTTGAAAAGTCACAAAAGTTGTGTGTTTGAGCACATA
This sequence comes from Euwallacea fornicatus, assembly GCF_040115645.1. Lineage (NCBI taxonomy): Eukaryota > Metazoa > Arthropoda > Insecta > Coleoptera > Curculionidae > Euwallacea > Euwallacea fornicatus. The sequence goes on along the minus strand of NW_027096024.1, from coordinate 416,836 downwards.
AAGTACTATTTTTCTTGGAAATTCAACAAGATGCAATTCTGATGTGTTGTGACATATTCAAAATCTCGTCGAGCTGATTAATTTGACACTTTGTTTAACAAATTTGGTCTTCATTTGCCGAAGCTATCGAGCTTCAAAATTTGAAAAGTCACAAAAGTTGTGTGTCTGAGCACATAATGTACTATTTTTCTTGGAAGTTCAACAAGATGCAATGATGATGTGTTGTGTCATTTTAAAGATCTCGTCGAGCTGATTAATTTGACACTTTGTTTAACAAATTTGGTCTTCATTTGCCGAAGCTATCGAGCTTCAAAATTTGAAAAGTCACAAAAGTTGTGTGTCTGAGCACATAATGTACTATTTTTCTTGGAAGTTCAACAAGATGCAATGATGATGTGTTGTGTCATTTTAAAGATTTCGTCGAGCTGATTAATTTGACACTTTGGTTAACAAATTTGGTCCACATTTGCCAAAGTTATCGAGCTTCAAAGTTTGAAAAGTAACAAAATATGTGTGTTTGAGCACATAAAGTACTATTTTTCTTGGAAGTTCAACAAGATGCAATTCTGATGTGTTGTGACATCTTCAAAATCTCGTCGAGCTGATTAATTTGACACTTTGTTTAACAAATTTGGTCCACATTTGCCAAAGTTATCGAGCTTCAAAGTTTGAAAAGTCACAAAAGTTGTGTGTTTGAGCACATAAAGTACTATTTTTCTTGGAAATTCAACAAGATGCAATTCTGATGTGTTGTGACATATTCAAAATCTCGTCGAGCTGATTAATTTGACACTTTGTTTAACAAATTTGGTCTTCATTTGCCGAAGCTATCGAGCTTCAAAATTTGAAAAGTCACAAAAGTTGTGTGTCTGAGCACATAATGTACTATTTTTCTTGGAAGTTCAACAAGATGCAATGATGATGTGTTGTGTCATTTTAAAGATCTCGTCGAGCTGATTAATTTGACACTTTGTTTAACAAATTTGGTCTTCATTTGCCGAAGCTATCGAGCTTCAAAATTTGAAAAGTCACAAAAGTTGTGTGTCTGAGCACATAATGTACTATTTTTCTTGGAAGTTCAACAAGATGCAATGATGATGTGTTGTGTCATTTTAAAGATTTCGTCGAGCTGATTAATTTGACACTTTGGTTAACAAATTTGGTCCACATTTGCCAAAGTTATCGAGCTTCAAAGTTTGAAAAGTAACAAAATATGTGTGTTTGAGCACATAAAGTACTATTTTTCTTGGAAGTTCAACAAGATGCAATTCTGATGTGTTGTGACATCTTCAAAATCTCGTCGAGCTGATTAATTTGACACTTTGTTTAACAAATTTGGTCCACATTTGCCAAAGTTATCGAGCTTCAAAATTGGAAAAGTCACAAAAGTTGTGTGTTTGAGCACATAAAGTACTATTTTTCTTGGAAATTCAACAAGATGCAATTCTGATGTGTTGTGACATCTTCAAAATCTCGTCGAGCTGATTAATTTGACACTTTGTTTAACAAATTTGGTCCACATTTGCCAAAGTTATCGAGCTTCAAAATTGGAAAAGTCACAAAAGTTGTGTGTTTGAGCACATAAAGTACTATTTTTCTTGGAAATTCAACAAGATGCAATGATGATGTGTTGTATCATTTTAAAGATCTCGTCGAGCTGATTAATTTGACCCTTTGTGTAACAAATTTGGTCCACATTTGCCAAAGTTATCGAGCTTCAAAGTTTGAAAAGTCACAAAAGTTGTGTGTTTGAGCACATAAAGTACTATTTTTCTTGGAAGTTCAACAAGATGTAATCATTGTGTGTTGAGTCATTTTAAAGATCTCGTCGAGCTGATAAATTTGACACTTTGTTTAACAAATTTGGTCTTCATTTGCCGAAGCTATCGAGCTTCAAAGTTTGAAAAGTCACAAAAGTTGTGTGTCTGAGCACATAATGTACTATTTTTCTTGGAAGTTCAACAAGATGCAATGATGATGTGTTGTGTCATTTTAAAGATCTCGTCGAGCTGATTAATTTGACACTTTGGTTAACAAATTTGGTCCACATTTGCCAAAGTTATCGAGCTTCAAAGTTTGAAAAGTAACAAAATATGTGTGTTTGAGCACATAAAGTACTATTTTTCTTGGAAGTTCAACAAGATGTAATCATGGTGTGTTGTGTCATTTTAAAGATCTCGTCGAGCTGATTAATTTGACACTTTGTTTAACAAATTTGGTCTTTATTTGCCGAAGCTATCGAGCTTCAAAGTTTGAAAAGTCACAAAATATGTGTGTTTGAGCACATAAAGTACTACTTTTCTTGGAAATTCAACAAGATGCAATCATGATGTGTTGTGTCATTTTAAAGATTTCGTCGAGCTGATTAATTTGACACTTTGGTTAACAAATTTGGTCCACATTTGCCAAAGTTATCGAGCTTCAAAGTTTGAAAAGTAACAAAATATGTGTGTTTGAGCACATAAAGTACTATTTTTCTTGGAAGTTCAACAAGATGCAATTCTGATGTGTTGTGACATCTTCAAAATCTCGTCGAGCTGATTAATTTGACACTTTGTTTAACAAATTTGGTCCACATTTGCCAAAGTTATCGAGCTTCAAAGTTTGAAAAGTCACAAAAGTTGTGTGTTTGAGCACATAAAGTACTATTTTTCTTGGAAATTCAACAAGATGCAATTCTGATGTGTTGTGACATATTCAAAATCTCGTCGAGCTGATTAATTTGACACTTTGTTTAACAAATTTGGTCTTCATTTGCCGAAGCTATCGAGCTTCAAAATTTGAAAAGTCACAAAAGTTGTGTGTCTGAGCACATAATGTACTATTTTTCTTGGAAGTTCAACAAGATGCAATGATGATGTGTTGTGTCATTTTAAAGATCTCGTCGAGCTGATTAATTTGACACTTTGTTTAACAAATTTGGTCTTCATTTGCCGAAGCTATCGAGCTTCAAAATTTGAAAAGTCACAAAAGTTGTGTGTCTGAGCACATAATGTACTATTTTTCTTGGAAGTTCAACAAGATGCAATGATGATGTGTTGTGTCATTTTAAAGATTTCGTCGAGCTGATTAATTTGACACTTTGGTTAACAAATTTGGTCCACATTTGCCAAAGTTATCGAGCTTCAAAGTTTGAAAAGTAACAAAATATGTGTGTTTGAGCACATAAAGTACTATTTTTCTTGGAAGTTCAACAAGATGCAATTCTGATGTGTTGTGACATCTTCAAAATCTCGTCGAGCTGATTAATTTGACACTTTGTTTAACAAATTTGGTCCACATTTGCCAAAGTTATCGAGCTTCAAAATTGGAAAAGTCACAAAAGTTGTGTGTTTGAGCACATAAAGTACTATTTTTCTTGGAAATTCAACAAGTTGCAATCATGGTGTGTTGTGTCATTTTAAAGATCTCGTCGAGCTGATTAATTTGACACTTTGTTTAACAAATTTGGTCTTCATTTGCCGAAGCTATCGAGCTTCAAAATTTGAAAAGTCACAAAAGTTGTGTGTCTGAGCACATAATGTACTATTTTTCTTGGAAGTTCAACAAGATGCAATGATGATGTGTTGTGACATCTTCAAAATCTCGTCGAGCTGATTAATTTGACACTTTGGTTAACAAATTTGGTCCACATTTGCCAAAGTTATCGAGCTTCAAAGTTTGAAAAGTAACAAAATATGTGTGTTTGAGCACATAAAGTACTATTTTTCTTGGAAGTTCAACAAGATGCAATTCTGATGTGTTGTGACATCTTCAAAATCTCGTCGAGCTGATTAATTTGACACTTTGTTTAACAAATTTGGTCCACATTTGCCGAAGCTATCGAGCTTCAAAGTTTGAAAAGTCACAAAAGTTATGTGTTTGAGCACATAATGTACTATTTTTCTTGGAAGTTCAACAAGATGTAATCATGGTGTGTTGTGTCATTTTAAAGATCTCGTCGAGCTGATTAATTTGACACTTTGGTTAACAAATTTGGTCCACATTTGCCAAAGTTATCGAGCTTCAAAGTTTGAAAAGTAACAAAATATGTGTGTTTGAGCACATAAAGTACTATTTTTCTTGGAAGTTCAACAAGATGCAATTCTGATGTGTTGTGACATCTTCAAAATCTCGTCGAGCTGATTAATTTGACACTTTGTTTAACAAATTTGGTCCACATTTGCCAAAGTTATCGAGCTTCAAAGTTTGAAAAGTCACAAAAGTTGTGTGTTTGAGCACATAAAGTACTATTTTTCTTGGAAATTCAACAAGATGCAATTCTGATGTGTTGTGACATATTCAAAATCTCGTCGAGCTGATTAATTTGACACTTTGTTTAACAAATTTGGTCTTCATTTGCCGAAGCTATCGAGCTTCAAAGTTTGAAAAGTCACAAAAGTTGTGTGTTTGAGCACATAAAGTACTATTTTTCTTGGAAATTCAACAAGATGCAATTCTGATGTGTTGTGACATCTTCAAAATCTCGTCGAGCTGATTAATTTGACACTTTGTTTAACAAATTAGGTCCACATTTGCCAAAGTTATCGAGCTTCAAAATTGGAAAAGTCACAAAAGTTGTGTGTTTGAGCACATAAAGTACTATTTTTCTTGGAAATTCAACAAGATGCAATTCTGATGTGTTGTGACATCTTCAAAATCTCGTCGAGCTGATTAATTTGACACTTTGTTTAACAAATTTGGTCCACATTTGCCAAAGTTATCGAGCTTCAAAATTGGAAAAGTCACAAAAGTTGTGTGTTTGAGCACATAAAGTACTATTTTTCTTGGAAATTCAACAAGATGCAATGATGATGTGTTGTATCATTTTAAAGATCTCGTCGAGCTGATTAATTTGACCCTTTGTTTAACAAATTTGGTCCACATTTGCCAAAGTTATCGAGCTTCAAAATTTGAAAAGTCACAAAAGTTGTGTGTTTGAGCACATAAAGTACTATTTTTCTTGGAAGTTCAACAAGATGTAATCATTGTGTGTTGAGTCATTTTAAAGATCTCGTCGAGCTGATAAATTTGACACTTTGTTTAACAAATTTGGTCTTCATTTGCCGAAGCTATCGAGCTTCAAAGTTTGAAAAGTCACAAAAGTTGTGTGTCTGAGCACATAATGTACTATTTTTCTTGGAAGTTCAACAAGATGCAATGATGATGTGTTGTGTCATTTTAAAGATCTCGTCGAGCTGATTAATTTGACACTTTGGTTAACAAATTTGGTCCACATTTGCCAAAGTTATCGAGCTTCAAAGTTTGAAAAGTAACAAAATATGTGTGTTTGAGCACATAAAGTACTATTTTTCTTGGAAGTTCAACAAGATGCAATTCTGATGTGTTGTGACATCTTCAAAATCTCGTCGAGCTGATTAATTTGACACTTTGTTTAACAAATTTGGTCTTCATTTGCCGAAGCTATCGAGCTTCAAAGTTTGAAAAGTCACAAAAGTTATGTGTTTGAGCACATAATGTACTATTTTTCTTGGAAGTTCAACAAGATGCAATGATGATGTGTTGTGTCATTTTAAAGATCTCGTCGAGCTGATTAATTTGACACTTTGTTTAACAAATTTGGTCTTCATTTGCCGAAGCTATCGAGCTTCAAAATTTGAAAAGTCACAAAAGTTGTGTGTCTGAGCACATAATGTACTATTTTTCTTGGAAGTTCAACAAGATGCAATTCTGATGTGTTGTGACATCTTCAAAATCTCGTCGAGCTGATTAATTTGACACTTTGTTTAACAAATTTGGTCCACATTTGCCAAAGTTATCGAGCTTCAAAGTTTGAAAAGTCACAAAAGTTGTGTGCTTGAGCACATAAAGTACTATTTTTCTTGGAAGTTCAACAAGATGCAATTCTGATGTGTTGTGACATATTCAAAATCTCGTCGAGCTGATTAATTTGACACTTTGTTTAACAAATTTGGTCTTCATTTGCCGAAGCTATCGAGCTTCAAAGTTTGAAAAGTCACAAAAGTTATGTGTTTGAGCACATAAAGTACTATTTTTCTTGGAAATTCAACAAGATGCAATGATGATGTGTTGTATCATTTTAAAGATCTCGTCGAGCTGATTAATTTGACCCTTTGTGTAACAAATTTGGTCCACATTTGCCAAAGTTATCGAGCTTCAAAGTTTGAAAAGTCACAAAAGTTGTGTGTTTGAGCACATAAAGTACTATTTTTCTTGGAAATTCAACAAGATGCAATTCTGATGTGTTGTGACATCTTCAAAATCTCGTCGAGCTGATTAATTTGACACTTTGTTTAACAAATTAGGTCCACATTTGCCAAAGTTATCGAGCTTCAAAATTGGAAAAGTCACAAAAGTTGTGTGTTTGAGCACATAAAGTACTATTTTTCTTGGAAATTCAACAAGATGCAATTCTGATGTGTTGTGACATCTTCAAAATCTCGTCGAGCTGATTAATTTGACACTTTGTTTAACAAATTTGGTCCACATTTGCCAAAGTTATCGAGCTTCAAAATTGGAAAAGTCACAAAAGTTGTGTGTTTGAGCACATAAAGTACTATTTTTCTTGGAAATTCAACAAGATGCAATGATGATGTGTTGTATCATTTTAAAGATCTCGTCGAGCTGATTAATTTGACCCTTTGTGTAACAAATTTGGTCCACATTTGCCAAAGTTATCGAGCTTCAAAGTTTGAAAAGTCACAAAAGTTGTGTGTTTGAGCACATAAAGTACTATTTTTCTTGGAAGTTCAACAAGATGTAATCATTGTGTGTTGAGTCATTTTAAAGATCTCGTCGAGCTGATAAATTTGACACTTTGTTTAACAAATTTGGTCTTCATTTGCCGAAGCTATCGAGCTTCAAAGTTTGAAAAGTCACAAAAGTTGTGTGTCTGAGCACATAATGTACTATTTTTCTTGGAAGTTCAACAAGATGCAATGATGATGTGTTGTGTCATTTTAAAGATCTCGTCGAGCTGATTAATTTGACACTTTGGTTAACAAATTTGGTCCACATTTGCCAAAGTTATCGAGCTTCAAAGTTTGAAAAGTAACAAAATATGTGTGTTTGAGCACATAAAGTACTATTTTTCTTGGAAGTTCAACAAGATGCAATTCTGATGTGTTGTGACATCTTCAAAATCTCGTCGAGCTGATTAATTTGACACTTTGTTTAACAAATTTGGTCTTCATTTGCCGAAGCTATCGAGCTTCAAAGTTTGAAAAGTCACAAAAGTTATGTGTTTGAGCACATAATGTACTATTTTTCTTGGAAGATCAACAAGATGTAATCATGGTGTGTTGTGTCATTTTAAAGATCTCGTCGAGCTGATTAATTTGACACTTTGGTTAACAAATTTGGTCCACATTTGCCAAAGTTATCGAGCTTCAAAGTTTGAAATGTAACAAAATATGTGTGTTTGAGCACATAAAGTACTATTTTTCTTGGAAGTTCAACAAGATGCAATTCTGATGTGTTGTGACATCTTCAAAATCTCGTCGAGCTGATTAATTTGACACTTTGTTTAACAAATTTGGTCCACATTTGCCAAAGTTATCGAGCTTCAAAATTGGAAAAGTCACAAAAGTTGTGTGTTTGAGCACATAAAGTACTATTTTTCTTGGAAATTCAACAAGATGCAATCATGGTGTGTTGTGTCATTTTAAAGATCTCGTCGAGCTGATTAATTTGACACTTTGGTTAACAAATTTGGTCCACATTTGCCAAAGTTATCGAGCTTCAAAGTTTGAAAAGTAACAAAATATGTGTGTTTGAGCACATAAAGTACTATTTTTCTTGGAAGTTCAACAAGATGCAATTCTGATGTGTTGTGACATCTTCAAAATCTCGTCGAGCTGATTAATTTGACACTTTGTTTAACAAATTTGGTCCACATTTGCCAAAGTTATCGAGCTTCAAAATTGGAAAAGTCACAAAAGTTGTGTGTTTGAGCACATAAAGTACTATTTTTCTTGGAAATTCAACAAGTTGCAATCATGGTGTGTTGTGTCATTTTAAAGATCTCGTCGAGCTGATTAATTTGACACTTTGTTTAACAAATTTGGTCTTCATTTGCCGAAGCTATCGAGCTTCAAAATTTGAAAAGTCACAAAAGTTGTGTGTCTGAGCACATAATGTACTATTTTTCTTGGAAGTTCAACAAGATGCAATGATGATGTGTTGTGTCATTTTAAAGATTTCGTCGAGCTGATTAATTTGACACTTTGGTTAACAAACTTGGTCCACATTTGCCAAAGTTATCGAGCTTCAAAGTTTGAAAAGTAACAAAATATGTGTGTTTGAGCACATAAAGTACTATTTTTCTTGGAAGTTCAACAAGATGCAATTCTGATGTGTTGTGACATCTTCAAAATCTCGTCGAGCTGATTAATTTGACACTTTGTTTAACAAATTTGGTCCACATTTGCCAAAGTTATCGAGCTTCAAAGTTTGAAAAGTCACAAAAGTTGTGTGTTTGAGCACATAAAGTACTATTTTTCTTGGAAATTCAACAAGATGCAATTCTGATGTGTTGTGACATATTCAAAATCTCGTCGAGCTGATTAATTTGACACTTTGTTTAACAAATTTGGTCTTCATTTGCCGAAGCTATCGAGCTTCAAAGTTTGAAAAGTCACAAAAGTTATGTGTTTGAGCACATAATGTACTATTTTTCTTGGAAGTTCAACAAGATGTAATCATGGTGTGTTGTGTCATTTTAAAGATCTCGTCGAGCTGATTAATTTGACACTTTGGTTAACAAATTTGGTCCACATTTGCCAAAGTTATCGAGCTTCAAAGTTTGAAAAGTAACAAAATATGTGTGTTTGAGCACATAAAGTACTATTTTTCTTGGAAGTTCAACAAGATGCAATTCTGATGTGTTGTGACATCTTCAAAATCTCGTCGAGCTGATTAATTTGACACTTTGTTTAACAAATTTGGTCCACATTTGCCAAAGTTATCGAGCTTCAAAGTTTGAAAAGTCACAAAAGTTGTGTGTTTGAGCACATAAAGTACTATTTTTCTTGGAAATTCAACAAGATGCAATTCTGATGTGTTGTGACATATTCAAAATCTCGTCGAGCTGATTAATTTGACACTTTGTTTAACAAATTTGGTCTTCATTTGCCGAAGCTATCGAGCTTCAAAGTTTGAAAAGTCACAAAAGTTGTGTGTTTGAGCACATAAAGTACTATTTTTCTTGGAAATTCAACAAGATGCAATTCTGATGTGTTGTGACATCTTCAAAATCTCGTCGAGCTGATTAATTTGACACTTTGTTTAACAAATTAGGTCCACATTTGCCAAAGTTATCGAGCTTCAAAATTGGAAAAGTCACAAAAGTTGTGTGTTTGAGCACATAAAGTACTATTTTTCTTGGAAATTCAACAAGATGCAATTCTGATGTGTTGTGACATCTTCAAAATCTCGTCGAGCTGATTAATTTGACACTTTGTTTAACAAATTTGGTCCACATTTGCCAAAGTTATCGAGCTTCAAAATTGGAAAAGTCACAAAAGTTGTGTGTTTGAGCACATAAAGTACTATTTTTCTTGGAAATTCAACAAGATGCAATGATGATGTGTTGTATCATTTTAAAGATCTCGTCGAGCTGATTAATTTGACCCTTTGTTTAACAAATTTGGTCCACATTTGCCAAAGTTATCGAGCTTCAAAGTTTGAAAAGTCACAAAAGTTGTGTGTTTGAGCACATAAAGTACTATTTTTCTTGGAAGTTCAACAAGATGTAATCATTGTGTGTTGAGTCATTTTAAAGATCTCGTCGAGCTGATAAATTTGACACTTTGTTTAACAAATTTGGTCTTCATTTGCCGAAGCTATCGAGCTTCAAAGTTTGAAAAGTCACAAAAGTTGTGTGTCTGAGCACATAATGTACTATTTTTCTTGGAAGTTCAACAAGATGCAATGATGATGTGTTGTGTCATTTTAAAGATCTCGTCGAGCTGATTAATTTGACACTTTGGTTAACAAATTTGGTCCACATTTGCCAAAGTTATCGAGCTTCAAAGTTTGAAAAGTAACAAAATATGTGTGTTTGAGCACATAAAGTACTATTTTTCTTGGAAGTTCAACAAGATGCAATTCTGATGTGTTGTGACATCTTCAAAATCTCGTCGAGCTGATTAATTTGACACTTTGTTTAACAAATTTGGTCTTCATTTGCCGAAGCTATCGAGCTTCAAAGTTTGAAAAGTCACAAAAGTTATGTGTTTGAGCACATAATGTACTATTTTTCTTGGAAGATCAACAAGATGTAATCATGGTGTGTTGTGTCATTTTAAAGATCTCGTCGAGCTGATTAATTTGACACTTTGGTTAACAAATTTGGTCCACATTTGCCAAAGTTATCGAGCTTCAAAGTTTGAAATGTAACAAAATATGTGTGTTTGAGCACATAAAGTACTATTTTTCTTGGAAGTTCAACAAGATGCAATTCTGATGTGTTGTGACATCTTCAAAATCTCGTCGAGCTGATTAATTTGACACTTTGTTTAACAAATTTGGTCCACATTTGCCAAAGTTATCGAGCTTCAAAATTGGAAAAGTCACAAAAGTTGTGTGTTTGAGCACATAAAGTACTATTTTTCTTGGAAGTTCAACAAGATGCAATTCTGATGTGTTGTGACATCTTCAAAATCTCGTCGAGCTGATTAATTTGACACTTTGTTTAACAAATTTGGTCCACATTTGCCAAAGTTATCGAGCTTCAAAGTTTGAAAAGTCACAAAAGTTGTGTGTTTGAGCACATAAAGTACTATTTTTCTTGGAAATTCAACAAGATGCAATTCTGATGTGTTGTGACATATTCAAAATCTCGTCGAGCTGATTAATTTGACACTTTGTTTAACAAATTTGGTCTTCATTTGCCGAAGCTATCGAGCTTCAAAGTTTGAAAAGTCACAAAAGTTGTGTGTTTGAGCACATAAAGTACTATTTTTCTTGGAAATTCAACAAGATGCAATTCTGATGTGTTGTGACATCTTCAAAATCTCGTCGAGCTGATTAATTTGACACTTTGTTTAACAAATTAGGTCCACATTTGCCAAAGTTATCGAGCTTCAAAATTGGAAAAGTCACAAAAGTTGTGTGTTTGAGCACATAAAGTACTATTTTTCTTGGAAATTCAACAAGATGCAATTCTGATGTGTTGTGACATCTTCAAAATCTCGTCGAGCTGATTAATTTGACACTTTGTTTAACAAATTTGGTCCACATTTGCCAAAGTTATCGAGCTTCAAAATTGGAAAAGTCACAAAAGTTGTGTGTTTGAGCACATAAAGTACTATTTTTCTTGGAAATTCAACAAGATGCAATGATGATGTGTTGTATCATTTTAAAGATCTCGTCGAGCTGATTAATTTGACCCTTTGTTTAACAAATTTGGTCCACATTTGCCAAAGTTATCGAGCTTCAAAGTTTGAAAAGTCACAAAAGTTGTGTGTTTGAGCACATAAAGTACTATTTTTCTTGGAAGTTCAACAAGATGTAATCATTGTGTGTTGAGTCATTTTAAAGATCTCGTCGAGCTGATAAATTTGACACTTTGTTTAACAAATTTGGTCTTCATTTGCCGAAGCTATCGAGCTTCAAAGTTTGAAAAGTCACAAAAGTTGTGTGTCTGAGCACATAATGTACTATTTTTCTTGGAAGTTCAACAAGATGCAATGATGATGTGTTGTGTCATTTTAAAGATCTCGTCGAGCTGATTAATTTGACACTTTGGTTAACAAATTTGGTCCACATTTGCCAAAGTTATCGAGCTTCAAAGTTTGAAAAGTAACAAAATATGTGTGTTTGAGCACATAAAGTACTATTTTTCTTGGAAGTTCAACAAGATGCAATTCTGATGTGTTGTGACATCTTCAAAATCTCGTCGAGCTGATTAATTTGACACTTTGTTTAACAAATTTGGTCTTCATTTGCCGAAGCTATCGAGCTTCAAAGTTTGAAAAGTCACAAAAGTTATGTGTTTGAGCACATAATGTACTATTTTTCTTGGAAGTTCAACAAGATGCAATGATGATGTGTTGTGTCATTTTAAAGATCTCGTCGAGCTGATTAATTTGACACTTTGTTTAACAAATTTGGTCTTCATTTGCCGAAGCTATCGAGCTTCAAAATTTGAAAAGTCACAAAAGTTGTGTGTCTGAGCACATAATGTACTATTTTTCTTGGAAGTTCAACAAGATGCAATTCTGATGTGTTGTGACATCTTCAAAATCTCGTCGAGCTGATTAATTTGACACTTTGTTTAACAAATTTGGTCCACATTTGCCAAAGTTATCGAGCTTCAAAGTTTGAAAAGTCACAAAAGTTGTGTGCTTGAGCACATAAAGTACTATTTTTCTTGGAAGTTCAACAAGATGCAATTCTGATGTGTTGTGACATATTCAAAATCTCGTCGAGCTGATTAATTTGACACTTTGTTTAACAAATTTGGTCTTCATTTGCCGAAGCTATCGAGCTTCAAAGTTTGAAAAGTCACAAAAGTTATGTGTTTGAGCACATAAAGTACTATTTTTCTTGGAAATTCAACAAGATGCAATGATGATGTGTTGTATCATTTTAAAGATCTCGTCGAGCTGATTAATTTGACCCTTTGTGTAACAAATTTGGTCCACATTTGCCAAAGTTATCGAGCTTCAAAGTTTGAAAAGTCACAAAAGTTGTGTGTTTGAGCACATAAAGTACTATTTTTCTTGGAAATTCAACAAGATGCAATTCTGATGTGTTGTGACATCTTCAAAATCTCGTCGAGCTGATTAATTTGACACTTTGTTTAACAAATTAGGTCCACATTTGCCAAAGTTATCGAGCTTCAAAATTGGAAAAGTCACAAAAGTTGTGTGTTTGAGCACATAAAGTACTATTTTTCTTGGAAATTCAACAAGATGCAATTCTGATGTGTTGTGACATCTTCAAAATCTCGTCGAGCTGATTAATTTGACACTTTGTTTAACAAATTTGGTCCACATTTGCCAAAGTTATCGAGCTTCAAAATTGGAAAAGTCACAAAAGTTGTGTGTTTGAGCACATAAAGTACTATTTTTCTTGGAAATTCAACAAGATGCAATGATGATGTGTTGTATCATTTTAAAGATCTCGTCGAGCTGATTAATTTGACCCTTTGTGTAACAAATTTGGTCCACATTTGCCAAAGTTATCGAGCTTCAAAGTTTGAAAAGTAACAAAATATGTGTGTTTGAGCACATAAAGTACTATTTTTCTTGGAAGTTCAACAAGATGTAATCATTGTGTGTTGAGTCATTTTAAAGATCTCGTCGAGCTGATAAATTTGACACTTTGTTTAACAAATTTGGTCTTCATTTGCCGAAGCTATCGAGCTTCAAAGTTTGAAAAGTCACAAAAGTTGTGTGTCTGAGCACATAATGTACTATTTTTCTTGGAAGTTCAACAAGATGCAATGATGATGTGTTGTGTCATTTTAAAGATCTCGTCGAGCTGATTAATTTGACACTTTGGTTAACAAATTTGGTCCACATTTGCCAAAGTTATCGAGCTTCAAAGTTTGAAAAGTAACAAAATATGTGTGTTTGAGCACATAAAGTACTATTTTTCTTGGAAGTTCAACAAGATGCAATTCTGATGTGTTGTGACATCTTCAAAATCTCGTCGAGCTGATTAATTTGACACTTTGTTTAACAAATTTGGTCTTCATTTGCCGAAGCTATCGAGCTTCAAAGTTTGAAAAGTCACAAAAGTTATGTGTTTGAGCACATAATGTACTATTTTTCTTGGAAGATCAACAAGATGTAATCATGGTGTGTTGTGTCATTTTAAAGATCTCGTCGAGCTGATTAATTTGACACTTTGGTTAACAAATTTGGTCCACATTTGCCAAAGTTATCGAGCTTCAAAGTTTGAAATGTAACAAAATATGTGTGTTTGAGCACATAAAGTACTATTTTTCTTGGAAGTTCAACAAGATGCAATTCTGATGTGTTGTGACATCTTCAAAATCTCGTCGAGCTGATTAATTTGACACTTTGTTTAACAAATTTGGTCCACATTTGCCAAAGTTATCGAGCTTCAAAATTGGAAAAGTCACAAAAGTTGTGTGTTTGAGCACATAAAGTACTATTTTTCTTGGAAATTCAACAAGATGCAATCATGGTGTGTTGTGTCATTTTAAAGATCTCGTCGAGCTGATTAATTTGACACTTTGGTTAACAAATTTGGTCCACATTTGCCAAAGTTATCGAGCTTCAAAGTTTGAAAAGTAACAAAATATGTGTGTTTGAGCACATAAAGTACTATTTTTCTTGGAAGTTCAACAAGATGCAATTCTGATGTGTTGTGACATCTTCAAAATCTCGTCGAGCTGATTAATTTGACACTTTGTTTAACAAATTTGGTCCACATTTGCCAAAGTTATCGAGCTTCAAAATTGGAAAAGTCACAAAAGTTGTGTGTTTGAGCACATAAAGTACTATTTTTCTTGGAAATTCAACAAGTTGCAATCATGGTGTGTTGTGTCATTTTAAAGATCTCGTCGAGCTGATTAATTTGACACTTTGTTTAACAAATTTGGTCTTCATTTGCCGAAGCTATCGAGCTTCAAAATTTGAAAAGTCACAAAAGTTGTGTGTCTGAGCACATAATGTACTATTTTTCTTGGAAGTTCAACAAGATGCAATGATGATGTGTTGTGTCATTTTAAAGATTTCGTCGAGCTGATTAATTTGACACTTTGGTTAACAAATTTGGTCCACATTTGCCAAAGTTATCGAGCTTCAAAGTTTGAAAAGTAACAAAATATGTGTGTTTGAGCACATAAAGTACTATTTTTCTTGGAAGTTCAACAAGATGCAATTCTGATGTGTTGTGACATCTTCAAAATCTCGTCGAGCTGATTAATTTGACACTTTGTTTAACAAATTTGGTCCACATTTGCCAAAGTTATCGAGCTTCAAAGTTTGAAAAGTCACAAAAGTTGTGTGTTTGAGCACATAAAGTACTATTTTTCTTGGAAATTCAACAAGATGCAATTCTGATGTGTTGTGACATATTCAAAATCTCGTCGAGCTGATTAATTTGACACTTTGTTTAACAAATTTGGTCTTCATTTGCCGAAGCTATCGAGCTTCAAAGTTTGAAAAGTCACAAAAGTTATGTGTTTGAGCACATAATGTACTATTTTTCTTGGAAGTTCAACAAGATGTAATCATGGTGTGTTGTGTCATTTTAAAGATCTCGTCGAGCTGATTAATTTGACACTTTGGTTAACAAATTTGGTCCACATTTGCCAAAGTTATCGAGCTTCAAAGTTTGAAAAGTAACAAAATATGTGTGTTTGAGCACATAAAGTACTATTTTTCTTGGAAGTTCAACAAGATGCAATTCTGATGTGTTGTGACATCTTCAAAATCTCGTCGAGCTGATTAATTTGACACTTTGTTTAACAAATTTGGTCCACATTTGCCAAAGTTATCGAGCTTCAAAGTTTGAAAAGTCACAAAAGTTGTGTGTTTGAGCACATAAAGTACTATTTTTCTTGGAAATTCAACAAGATGCAATTCTGATGTGTTGTGACATATTCAAAATCTCGTCGAGCTGATTAATTTGACACTTTGTTTAACAAATTTGGTCTTCATTTGCCGAAGCTATCGAGCTTCAAAGTTTGAAAAGTCACAAAAGTTGTGTGTTTGAGCACATAAAGTACTATTTTTCTTGGAAATTCAACAAGATGCAATTCTGATGTGTTGTGACATCTTCAAAATCTCGTCGAGCTGATTAATTTGACACTTTGTTTAACAAATTAGGTCCACATTTGCCAAAGTTATCGAGCTTCAAAATTGGAAAAGTCACAAAAGTTGTGTGTTTGAGCACATAAAGTACTATTTTTCTTGGAAATTCAACAAGATGCAATTCTGATGTGTTGTGACATCTTCAAAATCTCGTCGAGCTGATTAATTTGACACTTTGTTTAACAAATTTGGTCCACATTTGCCAAAGTTATCGAGCTTCAAAATTGGAAAAGTCACAAAAGTTGTGTGTTTGAGCACATAAAGTACTATTTTTCTTGGAAATTCAACAAGATGCAATGATGATGTGTTGTATCATTTTAAAGATCTCGTCGAGCTGATTAATTTGACCCTTTGTTTAACAAATTTGGTCCACATTTGCCAAAGTTATCGAGCTTCAAAGTTTGAAAAGTCACAAAAGTTGTGTGTTTGAGCACATAAAGTACTATTTTTCTTGGAAGTTCAACAAGATGTAATCATTGTGTGTTGAGTCATTTTAAAGATCTCGTCGAGCTGATAAATTTGACACTTTGTTTAACAAATTTGGTCTTCATTTGCCGAAGCTATCGAGCTTCAAAGTTTGAAAAGTCACAAAAGTTGTGTGTCTGAGCACATAATGTACTATTTTTCTTGGAAGTTCAACAAGATGCAATGATGATGTGTTGTGTCATTTTAAAGATCTCGTCGAGCTGATTAATTTGACACTTTGGTTAACAAATTTGGTCCACATTTGCCAAAGTTATCGAGCTTCAAAGTTTGAAAAGTAACAAAATATGTGTGTTTGAGCACATAAAGTACTATTTTTCTTGGAAGTTCAACAAGATGCAATTCTGATGTGTTGTGACATCTTCAAAATCTCGTCGAGCTGATTAATTTGACACTTTGTTTAACAAATTTGGTCTTCATTTGCCGAAGCTATCGAGCTTCAAAGTTTGAAAAGTCACAAAAGTTATGTGTTTGAGCACATAATGTACTATTTTTCTTGGAAGATCAACAAGATGTAATCATGGTGTGTTGTGTCATTTTAAAGATCTCGTCGAGCTGATTAATTTGACACTTTGGTTAACAAATTTGGTCCACATTTGCCAAAGTTATCGAGCTTCAAAGTTTGAAATGTAACAAAATATGTGTGTTTGAGCACATAAAGTACTATTTTTCTTGGAAGTTCAACAAGATGCAATTCTGATGTGTTGTGACATCTTCAAAATCTCGTCGAGCTGATTAATTTGACACTTTGTTTAACAAATTTGGTCCACATTTGCCAAAGTTATCGAGCTTCAAAATTGGAAAAGTCACAAAAGTTGTGTGTTTGAGCACATAAAGTACTATTTTTCTTGGAAATTCAACAAGATGCAATCATGGTGTGTTGTGTCATTTTAAAGATCTCGTCGAGCTGATTAATTTGACACTTTGGTTAACAAATTTGGTCCACATTTGCCAAAGTTATCGAGCTTCAAAGTTTGAAAAGTAACAAAATATGTGTGTTTGAGCACATAAAGTACTATTTTTCTTGGAAGTTCAACAAGATGCAATTCTGATGTGTTGTGACATCTTCAAAATCTCGTCGAGCTGATTAATTTGACACTTTGTTTAACAAATTTGGTCCACATTTGCCAAAGTTATCGAGCTTCAAAATTGGAAAAGTCACAAAAGTTGTGTGTTTGAGCACATAAAGTACTATTTTTCTTGGAAATTCAACAAGATGCAATTCTGATGTGTTGTGACATATTCAAAATCTCGTCGAGCTGATTAATTTGACACTTTGTTTAACAAATTTGGTCTTCATTTGCCGAAGCTATCGAGCTTCAAAGTTTGAAAAGTCACAAAAGTTGTGTGTTTGAGCACATAAAGTACTATTTTTCTTGGAAATTCAACAAGATGCAATTCTGATGTGTTGTGACATCTTCAAAATCTCGTCGAGCTGATTAATTTGACACTTTGTTTAACAAATTAGGTCCACATTTGCCAAAGTTATCGAGCTTCAAAATTGGAAAAGTCACAAAAGTTGTGTGTTTGAGCACATAAAGTACTATTTTTCTTGGAAATTCAACAAGATGCAATTCTGATGTGTTGTGACATCTTCAAAATCTCGTCGAGCTGATTAATTTGACACTTTGTTTAACAAATTTGGTCCACATTTGCCAAAGTTATCGAGCTTCAAAATTGGAAAAGTCACAAAAGTTGTGTGTTTGAGCACATAAAGTACTATTTTTCTTGGAAATTCAACAAGATGCAATGATGATGTGTTGTATCATTTTAAAGATCTCGTCGAGCTGATTAATTTGACCCTTTGTTTAACAAATTTGGTCCACATTTGCCAAAGTTATCGAGCTTCAAAGTTTGAAAAGTCACAAAAGTTGTGTGTTTGAGCACATAAAGTACTATTTTTCTTGGAAGTTCAACAAGATGTAATCATTGTGTGTTGAGTCATTTTAAAGATCTCGTCGAGCTGATAAATTTGACACTTTGTTTAACAAATTTGGTCTTCATTTGCCGAAGCTATCGAGCTTCAAAGTTTGAAAAGTCACAAAAGTTGTGTGTCTGAGCACATAATGTACTATTTTTCTTGGAAGTTCAACAAGATGCAATGATGATGTGTTGTGTCATTTTAAAGATCTCGTCGAGCTGATTAATTTGACACTTTGGTTAACAAATTTGGTCCACATTTGCCAAAGTTATCGAGCTTCAAAGTTTGAAAAGTAACAAAATATGTGTGTTTGAGCACATAAAGTACTATTTTTCTTGGAAGTTCAACAAGATGCAATTCTGATGTGTTGTGACATCTTCAAAATCTCGTCGAGCTGATTAATTTGACACTTTGTTTAACAAATTTGGTCTTCATTTGCCGAAGCTATCGAGCTTCAAAGTTTGAAAAGTCACAAAAGTTATGTGTTTGAGCACATAATGTACTATTTTTCTTGGAAGATCAACAAGATGTAATCATGGTGTGTTGTGTCATTTTAAAGATCTCGTCGAGCTGATTAATTTGACACTTTGGTTAACAAATTTGGTCCACATTTGCCAAAGTTATCGAGCTTCAAAGTTTGAAATGTAACAAAATATGTGTGTTTGAGCACATAAAGTACTATTTTTCTTGGAAGTTCAACAAGATGCAATTCTGATGTGTTGTGACATCTTCAAAATCTCGTCGAGCTGATTAATTTGACACTTTGTTTAACAAATTTGGTCCACATTTGCCAAAGTTATCGAGCTTCAAAATTGGAAAAGTCACAAAAGTTGTGTGTTTGAGCACATAAAGTACTATTTTTCTTGGAAATTCAACAAGATGCAATCATGGTGTGTTGTGTCATTTTAAAGATCTCGTCGAGCTGATTAATTTGACACTTTGGTTAACAAATTTGGTCCACATTTGCCAAAGTTATCGAGCTTCAAAGTTTGAAAAGTAACAAAATATGTGTGTTTGAGCACATAAAGTACTATTTTTCTTGGAAGTTCAACAAGATGCAATTCTGATGTGTTGTGACATCTTCAAAATCTCGTCGAGCTGATTAATTTGACACTTTGTTTAACAAATTTGGTCCACATTTGCCAAAGTTATCGAGCTTCAAAATTGGAAAAGTCACAAAAGTTGTGTGTTTGAGCACATAAAGTACTATTTTTCTTGGAAATTCAACAAGTTGCAATCATGGTGTGTTGTGTCATTTTAAAGATCTCGTCGAGCTGATTAATTTGACACTTTGTTTAACAAATTTGGTCTTCATTTGCCGAAGCTATCGAGCTTCAAAATTTGAAAAGTCACAAAAGTTGTGTGTCTGAGCACATAATGTACTATTTTTCTTGGAAGTTCAACAAGATGCAATGATGATGTGTTGTGTCATTTTAAAGATTTCGTCGAGCTGATTAATTTGACACTTTGGTTAACAAATTTGGTCCACATTTGCCAAAGTTATCGAGCTTCAAAGTTTGAAAAGTAACAAAATATGTGTGTTTGAGCACATAAAGTACTATTTTTCTTGGAAGTTCAACAAGATGCAATTCTGATGTGTTGTGACATCTTCAAAATCTCGTCGAGCTGATTAATTTGACACTTTGTTTAACAAATTTGGTCCACATTTGCCAAAGTTATCGAGCTTCAAAGTTTGAAAAGTCACAAAAGTTGTGTGTTTGAGCACATAAAGTACTATTTTTCTTGGAAATTCAACAAGATGCAATTCTGATGTGTTGTGACATATTCAAAATCTCGTCGAGCTGATTAATGTGACACTTTGTTTAACAAATTTGGTCTTCATTTGCCGAAGCTATCGAGCTTCAAAGTTTGAAAAGTCACAAAAGTTATGTGTTTGAGCACATAATGTACTATTTTTCTTGGAAGTTCAACAAGATGTAATCATGGTGTGTTGTGTCATTTTAAAGATCTCGTCGAGCTGATTAATTTGACACTTTGGTTAACAAATTTGGTCCACATTTGCCAAAGTTATCGAGCTTCAAAGTTTGAAAAGTAACAAAATATGTGTGTTTGAGCACATAAAGTACTATTTTTCTTGGAAGTTCAACAAGATGCAATTCTGATGTGTTGTGACATCTTCAAAATCTCGTCGAGCTGATTAATTTGACACTTTGTTTAACAAATTTGGTCCACATTTGCCAAAGTTATCGAGCTTCAAAGTTTGAAAAGTCACAAAAGTTGTGTGTTTGAGCACATAAAGTACTATTTTTCTTGGAAATTCAACAAGATGCAATTCTGATGTGTTGTGACATATTCAAAATCTCGTCGAGCTGATTAATTTGACACTTTGTTTAACAAATTTGGTCTTCATTTGCCGAAGCTATCGAGCTTCAAAGTTTGAAAAGTCACAAAAGTTGTGTGTTTGAGCACATAAAGTACTATTTTTCTTGGAAATTCAACAAGATGCAATTCTGATGTGTTGTGACATCTTCAAAATCTCGTCGAGCTGATTAATTTGACACTTTGTTTAACAAATTAGGTCCACATTTGCCAAAGTTATCGAGCTTCAAAATTGGAAAAGTCACAAAAGTTGTGTGTTTGAGCACATAAAGTACTATTTTTCTTGGAAATTCAACAAGATGCAATTCTGATGTGTTGTGACATCTTCAAAATCTCGTCGAGCTGATTAATTTGACACTTTGTTTAACAAATTTGGTCCACATTTGCCAAAGTTATCGAGCTTCAAAATTGGAAAAGTCACAAAAGTTGTGTGTTTGAGCACATAAAGTACTATTTTTCTTGGAAATTCAACAAGATGCAATGATGATGTGTTGTATCATTTTAAAGATCTCGTCGAGCTGATTAATTTGACCCTTTGTTTAACAAATTTGGTCCACATTTGCCAAAGTTATCGAGCTTCAAAGTTTGAAAAGTCACAAAAGTTGTGTGTTTGAGCACATAAAGTACTATTTTTCTTGGAAGTTCAACAAGATGTAATCATTGTGTGTTGAGTCATTTTAAAGATCTCGTCGAGCTGATAAATTTGACACTTTGTTTAACAAATTTGGTCTTCATTTGCCGAAGCTATCGAGCTTCAAAGTTTGAAAAGTCACAAAAGTTGTGTGTCTGAGCACATAATGTACTATTTTTCTT
This sequence comes from Euwallacea fornicatus, assembly GCF_040115645.1. Classification (NCBI taxonomy): domain Eukaryota; kingdom Metazoa; phylum Arthropoda; class Insecta; order Coleoptera; family Curculionidae; genus Euwallacea; species Euwallacea fornicatus. The sequence continues at coordinate 395,524 of NW_027096024.1, read as the reverse complement.
GGAAGTTCAACAAGATGCAATGATGATGTGTTGTGTCATTTTAAAGATCTCGTCGAGCTGATTAATTTGACACTTTGGTTAACAAATTTGGTCCACATTTGCCAAAGTTATCGAGCTTCAAAGTTTGAAAAGTAACAAAATATGTGTGTTTGAGCACATAAAGTACTATTTTTCTTGGAAGTTCAACAAGATGCAATTCTGATGTGTTGTGACATCTTCAAAATCTCGTCGAGCTGATTAATTTGACACTTTGTTTAACAAATTTGGTCTTCATTTGCCGAAGCTATCGAGCTTCAAAGTTTGAAAAGTCACAAAAGTTATGTGTTTGAGCACATAATGTACTATTTTTCTTGGAAGATCAACAAGATGTAATCATGGTGTGTTGTGTCATTTTAAAGATCTCGTCGAGCTGATTAATTTGACACTTTGGTTAACAAATTTGGTCCACATTTGCCAAAGTTATCGAGCTTCAAAATTTGAAATGTAACAAAATATGTGTGTTTGAGCACATAAAGTACTATTTTTCTTGGAAGTTCAACAAGATGCAATTCTGATGTGTTGTGACATCTTCAAAATCTCGTCGAGCTGATTAATTTGACACTTTGTTTAACAAATTTGGTCCACATTTGCCAAAGTTATCGAGCTTCAAAATTGGAAAAGTCACAAAAGTTGTGTGTTTGAGCACATAAAGTACTATTTTTCTTGGAAATTCAACAAGTTGCAATCATGGTGTGTTGTGTCATTTTAAAGATCTCGTCGAGCTGATTAATTTGACACTTTGTTTAACAAATTTGGTCTTCATTTGCCGAAGCTATCGAGCTTCAAAATTTGAAAAGTCACAAAAGTTGTGTGTCTGAGCACATAATGTACTATTTTTCTTGGAAGTTCAACAAGATGCAATGATGATGTGTTGTGTCATTTTAAAGATTTCGTCGAGCTGATTAATTTGACACTTTGGTTAACAAATTTGGTCCACATTTGCCAAAGTTATCGAGCTTCAAAGTTTGAAAAGTAACAAAATATGTGTGTTTGAGCACATAAAGTACTATTTTTCTTGGAAGTTCAACAAGATGCAATTCTGATGTGTTGTGACATCTTCAAAATCTCGTCGAGCTGATTAATTTGACACTTTGTTTAACAAATTTGGTCCACATTTGCCAAAGTTATCGAGCTTCAAAGTTTGAAAAGTCACAAAAGTTGTGTGTTTGAGCACATAAAGTACTATTTTTCTTGGAAATTCAACAAGATGCAATTCTGATGTGTTGTGACATATTCAAAATCTCGTCGAGCTGATTAATTTGACACTTTGTTTAACAAATTTGGTCTTCATTTGCCGAAGCTATCGAGCTTCAAAGTTTGAAAAGTCACAAAAGTTATGTGTTTGAGCACATAATGTACTATTTTTCTTGGAAGTTCAACAAGATGTAATCATGGTGTGTTGTGTCATTTTAAAGATCTCGTCGAGCTGATTAATTTGACACTTTGGTTAACAAATTTGGTCCACATTTGCCAAAGTTATCGAGCTTCAAAGTTTGAAAAGTAACAAAATATGTGTGTTTGAGCACATAAAGTACTATTTTTCTTGGAAGTTCAACAAGATGCAATTCTGATGTGTTGTGACATCTTCAAAATCTCGTCGAGCTGATTAATTTGACACTTTGTTTAACAAATTTGGTCCACATTTGCCAAAGTTATCGAGCTTCAAAGTTTGAAAAGTCACAAAAGTTGTGTGTTTGAGCACATAAAGTACTATTTTTCTTGGAAATTCAACAAGATGCAATTCTGATGTGTTGTGACATATTCAAAATCTCGTCGAGCTGATTAATTTGACACTTTGTTTAACAAATTTGGTCTTCATTTGCCGAAGCTATCGAGCTTCAAAGTTTGAAAAGTCACAAAAGTTGTGTGTTTGAGCACATAAAGTACTATTTTTCTTGGAAATTCAACAAGATGCAATTCTGATGTGTTGTGACATCTTCAAAATCTCGTCGAGCTGATTAATTTGACACTTTGTTTAACAAATTAGGTCCACATTTGCCAAAGTTATCGAGCTTCAAAATTGGAAAAGTCACAAAAGTTGTGTGTTTGAGCACATAAAGTACTATTTTTCTTGGAAATTCAACAAGATGCAATTCTGATGTGTTGTGACATCTTCAAAATCTCGTCGAGCTGATTAATTTGACACTTTGTTTAACAAATTTGGTCCACATTTGCCAAAGTTATCGAGCTTCAAAATTGGAAAAGTCACAAAAGTTGTGTGTTTGAGCACATAAAGTACTATTTTTCTTGGAAATTCAACAAGATGCAATGATGATGTGTTGTATCATTTTAAAGATCTCGTCGAGCTGATTAATTTGACCCTTTGTTTAACAAATTTGGTCCACATTTGCCAAAGTTATCGAGCTTCAAAGTTTGAAAAGTCACAAAAGTTGTGTGTTTGAGCACATAAAGTACTATTTTTCTTGGAAATTCAACAAGATGCAATTCTGATGTGTTGTGACATATTCAAAATCTCGTCGAGCTGATTAATTTGACACTTTGTTTAACAAATTTGGTCTTCATTTGCCAAAGTTATCGAGCTTCAAAGTTTGAAAAGTCACAAAAGTTGTGTGTTTGAGCACATAAAGTACTATTTTTCTTGGAAATTCAACAAGATGCAATTCTGATGTGTTGTGACATCTTCAAAATCTCGTCGAGCTGATTAATTTGACACTTTGTTTAACAAATTTGGTCCACATTTGCCAAAGTTATCGAGCTTCAAAATTGGAAAAGTCACAAAAGTTGTGTGTTTGAGCACATAAAGTACTATTTTTCTTGGAAATTCAACAAGATGCAATGATGATGTGTTGTATCATTTTAAAGATCTCGTCGAGCTGATTAATTTGACCCTTTGTTTAACAAATTTGGTCCACATTTGCCAAAGTTATCGAGCTTCAAAGTTTGAAAAGTCACAAAAGTTGTGTGTTTGAGCACATAAAGTACTATTTTTCTTGGAAATTCAACAAGATGCAATTCTGATGTGTTGTGACATATTCAAAATCTCGTCGAGCTGATTAATTTGACACTTTGTTTAACAAATTTGGTCTTCATTTGCCAAAGTTATCGAGCTTCAAAGTTTGAAAAGTCACAAAAGTTGTGTGTTTGAGCACATAAAGTACTATTTTTCTTGGAAGTTCAACAAGATGTAATCATTGTGTGTTGAGTCATTTTAAAGATCTCGTCGAGCTGATAAATTTGACACTTTGTTTAACAAATTTGGTCTTCATTTGCCGAAGCTATCGAGCTTCAAAGTTTGAAAAGTCACAAAAGTTGTGTGTCTGAGCACATAATGTACTATTTTTCTTGGAAGTTCAACAAGATGCAATGATGATGTGTTGTGTCATTTTAAAGATCTCGTCGAGCTGATTAATTTGACACTTTGGTTAACAAATTTGGTCCACATTTGCCAAAGTTATCGAGCTTCAAAGTTTGAAAAGTAACAAAATATGTGTGTTTGAGCACATAAAGTACTATTTTTCTTGGAAGTTCAACAAGATGCAATTCTGATGTGTTGTGACATCTTCAAAATCTCGTCGAGCTGATTAATTTGACACTTTGTTTAACAAATTTGGTCTTCATTTGCCGAAGCTATCGAGCTTCAAAGTTTGAAAAGTCACAAAAGTTATGTGTTTGAGCACATAATGTACTATTTTTCTTGGAAGATCAACAAGATGTAATCATGGTGTGTTGTGTCATTTTAAAGATCTCGTCGAGCTGATTAATTTGACACTTTGGTTAACAAATTTGGTCCACATTTGCCAAAGTTATCGAGCTTCAAAATTTGAAATGTAACAAAATATGTGTGTTTGAGCACATAAAGTACTATTTTTCTTGGAAGTTCAACAAGATGCAATTCTGATGTGTTGTGACATCTTCAAAATCTCGTCGAGCTGATTAATTTGACACTTTGTTTAACAAATTTGGTCCACATTTGCCAAAGTTATCGAGCTTCAAAATTGGAAAAGTCACAAAAGTTGTGTGTTTGAGCACATAAAGTACTATTTTTCTTGGAAATTCAACAAGATGCAATCATGGTGTGTTGTGTCATTTTAAAGATCTCGTCGAGCTGATTAATTTGACACCTTGGTTAACAAATTTGGTCCACATTTGCCAAAGTTATCGAGCTTCAAAGTTTGAAAAGTAACAAAATATGTGTGTTTGAGCACATAAAGTACTATTTTTCTTGGAAGTTCAACAAGATGCAATTCTGATGTGTTGTGACATCTTCAAAATCTCGTCGAGCTGATTAATTTGACACTTTGTTTAACAAATTTGGTCCACATTTGCCAAAGTTATCGAGCTTCAAAATTGGAAAAGTCACAAAAGTTGTGTGTTTGAGCACATAAAGTACTATTTTTCTTGGAAATTCAACAAGTTGCAATCATGGTGTGTTGTGTCATTTTAAAGATCTCGTCGAGCTGATTAATTTGACACTTTGTTTAACAAATTTGGTCTTCATTTGCCGAAGCTATCGAGCTTCAAAATTTGAAAAGTCACAAAAGTTGTGTGTCTGAGCACATAATGTACTATTTTTCTTGGAAGTTCAACAAGATGCAATGATGATGTGTTGTGTCATTTTAAAGATTTCGTCGAGCTGATTAATTTGACACTTTGGTTAACAAATTTGGTCCACATTTGCCAAAGTTATCGAGCTTCAAAGTTTGAAAAGTAACAAAATATGTGTGTTTGAGCACATAAAGTACTATTTTTCTTGGAAGTTCAACAAGATGCAATTCTGATGTGTTGTGACATCTTCAAAATCTCGTCGAGCTGATTAATTTGACACTTTGTTTAACAAATTTGGTCCACATTTGCCAAAGCTATCGAGCTTCAAAGTTTGAAAAGTCACAAAAGTTATGTGTTTGAGCACATAATGTACTATTTTTCTTGGAAGTTCAACAAGATGCAATTCTGATGTGTTGTGACATCTTCAAAATCTCGTCGAGCTGATTAATTTGACACTTTGTTTAACAAATTTGGTCTTCATTTGCCGAAGCTATCGAGCTTCAAAGTTTGAAAAGTCACAAAAGTTATGTGTTTGAGCACATAATGTACTATTTTTCTTGGAAGTTCAACAAGATGCAATTCTGATGTGTTGTGACATCTTCAAAATCTCGTCGAGCTGATTAATTTGACACTTTGTTTAACAAATTTGGTCCACATTTGCCAAAGTTATCGAGCTTCAAAATTGGAAAAGTCACAAAAGTTGTGTGTTTGAGCACATAAAGTACTATTTTTCTTGGAAATTCAACAAGATGCAATCATGGTGTGTTGTGTCATTTTAAAGATCTCGTCGAGCTGATTAATTTGACACTTTGGTTAACAAATTTGGTCCACATTTGCCAAAGTTATCGAGCTTCAAAGTTTGAAAAGTAACAAAATATGTGTGTTTGAGCACATAAAGTACTATTTTTCTTGGAAGTTCAACAAGATGCAATTCTGATGTGTTGTGACATCTTCAAAATCTCGTCGAGCTGATTAATTTGACACTTTGTTTAACAAATTTGGTCCACATTTGCCAAAGTTATCGAGCTTCAAAGTTTGAAAAGTCACAAAAGTTGTGTGTCTGAGCACATAATGTACTATTTTTCTTGGAAGTTCAACAAGATGCAATGATGATGTGTTATGTCATTTTAAAGATTTCGTCGAGCTGATTAATTTGACACTTTGGTTAACAAATTTGGTCCACATTTGCCAAAGTTATCGAGCTTCAAAGTTTGAAAAGTAACAAAATATGTGTGTTTGAGCACATAAAGTACTATTTTTCTTGGAAGTTCAACAAGATGCAATTCTGATGTGTTGTGACATCTTCAAAATCTCGTCGAGCTGATTAATTTGACACTTTGTTTAACAAATTTGGTCCACATTTGCCAAAGTTATCGAGCTTCAAAGTTTGAAAAGTCACAAAAGTTGTGTGTTTGAGCACATAAAGTACTATTTTTCTTGGAAATTCAACAAGATGCAATTCTGATGTGTTGTGACATATTCAAAATCTCGTCGAGCTGATTAATTTGACACTTTGTTTAACAAATTTGGTCTTCATTTGCCGAAGCTATCGAGCTTCAAAATTTGAAAAGTCACAAAAGTTGTGTGTCTGAGCACATAATGTACTATTTTTCTTGGAAGTTCAACAAGATGCAATGATGATGTGTTGTGTCATTTTAAAGATCTCGTCGAGCTGATTAATTTGACACTTTGTTTAACAAATTTGGTCTTCATTTGCCGAAGCTATCGAGCTTCAAAATTTGAAAAGTCACAAAAGTTGTGTGTCTGAGCACATAATGTACTATTTTTCTTGGAAGTTCAACAAGATGCAATGATGATGTGTTGTGTCATTTTAAAGATTTCGTCGAGCTGATTAATTTGACACTTTGGTTAACAAATTTGGTCCACATTTGCCAAAGTTATCGAGCTTCAAAGTTTGAAAAGTAACAAAATATGTGTGTTTGAGCACATAAAGTACTATTTTTCTTGGAAGTTCAACAAGATGCAATTCTGATGTGTTGTGACATCTTCAAAATCTCGTCGAGCTGATTAATTTGACACTTTGTTTAACAAATTTGGTCCACATTTGCCAAAGTTATCGAGCTTCAAAGTTTGAAAAGTCACAAAAGTTGTGTGTTTGAGCACATAAAGTACTATTTTTCTTGGAAATTCAACAAGATGCAATTCTGATGTGTTGTGACATATTCAAAATCTCGTCGAGCTGATTAATTTGACACTTTGTTTAACAAATTTGGTCTTCATTTGCCGAAGCTATCGAGCTTCAAAGTTTGAAAAGTCACAAAAGTTATGTGTTTGAGCACATAATGTACTATTTTTCTTGGAAGTTCAACAAGATGTAATCATGGTGTGTTGTGTCATTTTAAAGATCTCGTCGAGCTGATTAATTTGACACTTTGGTTAACAAATTTGGTCCACATTTGCCAAAGTTATCGAGCTTCAAAGTTTGAAAAGTAACAAAATATGTGTGTTTGAGCACATAAAGTACTATTTTTCTTGGAAGTTCAACAAGATGCAATTCTGATGTGTTGTGACATCTTCAAAATCTCGTCGAGCTGATTAATTTGACACTTTGTTTAACAAATTTGGTCTTCATTTGCCGAAGCTATCGAGCTTCAAAGTTTGAAAAGTCACAAAAGTTATGTGTTTGAGCACATAATGTACTATTTTTCTTGGAAGTTCAACAAGATGTAATCATGGTGTGTTGTGTCATTTTAAAGATCTCGTCGAGCTGATTAATTTGACACTTTGTTTAACAAATTTGGTCCACATTTGCCAAAGTTATCGAGCTTCAAAGTTTGAAAAGTAACAAAATATGTGTGTTTGAGCACATAAAGTACTATTTTTCTTGGAAGTTCAACAAGATGCAATTCTGATGTGTTGTGACATCTTCAAAATCTCGTCGAGCTGATTAATTTGACACTTTGTTTAACAAATTTGGTCCACATTTGCCAAAGTTATCGAGCTTCAAAATTGGAAAAGTCACAAAAGTTGTGTGTTTGAGCACATAAAGTACTATTTTTCTTGGAAATTCAACAAGATGCAATCATGGTGTGTTGTGTCATTTTAAAGATCTCGTCGAGCTGATTAATTTGACACCTTGGTTAACAAATTTGGTCCACATTTGCCAAAGTTATCGAGCTTCAAAGTTTGAAAAGTAACAAAATATGTGTGTTTGAGCACATAAAGTACTATTTTTCTTGGATGTTCAACAAGATGCAATTCTGATGTGTTGTGACATCTTCAAAATCTCGTCGAGCTGATTAATTTGACACTTTGTTTAACAAATTTGGTCCACATTTGCCAAAGTTATCGAGCTTCAAAATTGGAAAAGTCACAAAAGTTGTGTGTTTGAACACATAAAGTACTATTTTTCTTGGAAATTCAACAAGTTGCAATCATGGTGTGTTGTGTCATTTTAAAGATCTCGTCGAGCTGATTAATTTGACACTTTGTTTAACAAATTTGGTCTTCATTTGCCGAAGCTATCGAGCTTCAAAATTTGAAAAGTCACAAAAGTTGTGTGTCTGAGCACATAATGTACTATTTTTCTTGGAAGTTCAACAAGATGCAATGATGATGTGTTGTGTCATTTTAAAGATTTTGTCGAGCTGATTAATTTGACACTTTGGTTAACAAATTTGGTCCACATTTGCCAAAGTTATCGAGCTTCAAAGTTTGAAAAGTAACAAAATATGTGTGTTTGAGCACATAAAGTACTATTTTTCTTGGAAGTTCAACAAGATGCAATTCTGATGTGTTGTGACATCTTCAAAATCTCGTCGAGCTGATTAATTTGACACTTTGTTTAACAAATTTGGTCCACATTTGCCAAAGCTATCGAGCTTCAAAGTTTGAAAAGTCACAAAAGTTATGTGTTTGAGCACATAATGTACTATTTTTCTTGGAAGTTCAACAAGATGCAATTCTGATGTGTTGTGACATCTTCAAAATCTCGTCGAGCTGATTAATTTGACACTTTGTTTAACAAATTTGGTCTTCATTTGCCGAAGCTATCGAGCTTCAAAGTTTGAAAAGTCACAAAAGTTATGTGTTTGAGCACATAATGTACTATTTTTCTTGGAAGTTCAACAAGATGCAATTCTGATGTGTTGTGACATCTTCAAAATCTCGTCGAGCTGATTAATTTGACACTTTGTTTAACAAATTTGGTCCACATTTGCCAAAGTTATCGAGCTTCAAAATTGGAAAAGTCACAAAAGTTGTGTGTTTGAGCACATAAAGTACTATTTTTCTTGGAAATTCAACAAGATGCAATCATGGTGTGTTGTGTCATTTTAAAGATCTCGTCGAGCTGATTAATTTGACACTTTGGTTAACAAATTTGGTCCACATTTGCCAAAGTTATCGAGCTTCAAAGTTTGAAAAGTAACAAAATATGTGTGTTTGAGCACATAAAGTACTATTTTTCTTGGAAGTTCAACAAGATGCAATTCTGATGTGTTGTGACATCTTCAAAATCTCGTCGAGCTGATTAATTTGACACTTTGTTTAACAAATTTGGTCCACATTTGCCAAAGTTATCGAGCTTCAAAGTTTGAAAAGTCACAAAAGTTGTGTGTTTGAGCACATAAAGTACTATTTTTCTTGGAAATTCAACAAGATGCAATTCTGATGTGTTGTGACATATTCAAAATCTCGTCGAGCTGATTAATTTGACACTTTGTTTAACAAATTTGGTCTTCATTTGCCGAAGCTATCGAGCTTCAAAATTTGAAAAGTCACAAAAGTTGTGTGTCTGAGCACATAATGTACTATTTTTCTTGGAAGTTCAACAAGATGTAATCATGGTGTGTTGTGTCATTTTAAAGATCTCGTCGAGCTGATTAATTTGACACTTTGGTTAACAAATTTGGTCCACATTTGCCAAAGTTATCGAGCTTCAAAGTTTGAAAAGTAACAAAATATGTGTGTTTGAGCACATAAAGTACTATTTTTCTTGGAAATTCAACAAGATGCAATTGTGATGTGTTGTGACATCTTCAAAATCTCGTCGAGCTGATTAATTTGACACTTTGTTTAACAAATTAGGTCCACATTTGCCAAAGTTATCGAGCTTCAAAATTGGAAAAGTCACAAAAGTTGTGTGTTTGAGCACATAAAGTACTATTTTTCTTGGAAATTCAACAAGATGCAATTCTGATGTGTTGTGACATCTTCAAAATCTCGTCGAGCTGATTAATTTGACACTTTGTTTAACAAATTTGGTCCACATTTGCCAAAGTTATCGAGCTTCAAAATTGGAAAAGTCACAAAAGTTGTGTGTTTGAGCACATAAAGTACTATTTTTCTTGGAAATTCAACAAGATGCAATGATGATGTGTTGTGACATCTTCAAAATCTCGTCGAGCTGATTAATTTGACCCTTTGTGTAACAAATTTGGTCCACATTTGCCAAAGTTATCGAGCTTCAAAGTTTGAAAAGTCACAAAAGTTGTGTGTTTGAGCACATAAAGTACTATTTTTCTTGGAAGTTCAACAAGATGTAATCATTGTGTGTTGAGTCATTTTAAAGATCTCGTCGAGCTGATAAATTTGACACTTTGTTTAACAAATTTGGTCTTCATTTGCCGAAGCTATCGAGCTTCAAAGTTTGAAAAGTCACAAAAGTTGTGTGTCTGAGCACATAATGTACTATTTTTCTTGGAAGTTCAACAAGATGCAATGATGATGTGTTGTGTCATTTTAAAGATCTCGTCGAGCTGATTAATTTGACACTTTGGTTAACAAATTTGGTCCACATTTGCCAAAGTTATCGAGCTTCAAAGTTTGAAAAGTAACAAAATATGTGTGTTTGAGCACATAAAGTACTATTTTTCTTGGAAGTTCAACAAGATGCAATTCTGATGTGTTGTGACATCTTCAAAATCTCGTCGAGCTGATTAATTTGACACTTTGTTTAACAAATTTGGTCCACATTTGCCAAAGTTATCGAGCTTCAAAATTGGAAAAGTCACAAAAGTTGTGTGTTTGAGCACATAAAGTACTATTTTTCTTGGAAATTCAACAAGTTGCAATCATGGTGTGTTGTGTCATTTTAAAGATCTCGTCGAGCTGATTAATTTGACACTTTGTTTAACAAATTTGGTCTTCATTTGCCGAAGCTATCGAGCTTCAAAATTTGAAAAGTCACAAAAGTTGTGTGTTTGAGCACATAAAGTACTATTTTTCTTGGAAATTCAACAAGATGCAATTCTGATGTGTTGTGACATATTCAAAATCTCGTCGAGCTGATTAATTTGACACTTTGTTTAACAAATTTGGTCTTCATTTGCCGAAGCTATCGAGCTTCAAAGTTTGAAAAGTCACAAAAGTTATGTGTTTGAGCACATAATGTACTATTTTTCTTGGAAGTTCAACAAGATGTAATCATGGTGTGTTGTGTCATTTTAAAGATCTCGTCGAGCTGATTAATTTGACACTTTGGTTAACAAATTTGGTCCACATTTGCCAAAGTTATCGAGCTTCAAAGTTTGAAAAGTAACAAAATATATGTGTTTGAGCACATAAAGTACTATTTTTCTTGGAAGTTCAACAAGATGCAATTCTGATGTGTTGTGACATCTTCAAAATCTCGTCGAGCTGATTAATTTGACACTTTGTTTAACAAATTTGGTCCACATTTGCCAAAGTTATCGAGCTTCAAAGTTTGAAAAGTCACAAAAGTTGTGTGCTTGAGCACATAAAGTACTATTTTTCTTGGAAGTTCAACAAGATGCAATTCTGATGTGTTGTGACATCTTCAAAATCTCGTCGAGCTGATTAATTTGACACTTTGTTTAACAAATTTGGTCCACATTTGCCAAAGTTATCGAGCTTCAAAATTGGAAAAGTCACAAAAGTTGTGTGTTTGAGCACATAAAGTACTATTTTTCTTGGAAATTCAACAAGATGCAATGATGATGTGTTGTATCATTTTAAAGATCTCGTCGAGCTGATTAATTTGACCCTTTGTTTAACAAATTTGGTCCACATTTGCCAAAGTTATCGAGCTTCAAAGTTTGAAAAGTAACAAAATATGTGTGTTTGAGCACATAAAGTACTATTTTTCTTGGAAGTTCAACAAGATGCAATTCTGATGTGTTGTGACATCTTCAAAATCTCGTCGAGCTGATTAATTTGACACTTTGTTTAACAAATTTGGTCTTCATTTGCCGAAGCTATCGAGCTTCAAAGTTTGAAAAGTCACAAAAGTTATGTGTTTGAGCACATAATGTACTATTTTTCTTGGATGATCAACAAGATGTAATCATGGTGTGTTGTGTCATTTTAAAGATCTCGTCGAGCTGATTAATTTGACACTTTGGTTAACAAATTTGGTCCACATTTGCCAAAGTTATCGAGCTTCAAAGTTTGAAATGTAACAAAATATGTGTGTTTGAGCACATAAAGTACTATTTTACTTGGAAGTTCAACAAGATGCAATTCTGATGTGTTGTGACATCTTCAAAATCTCGTCGAGCTGATTAATTTGACACTTTGTTTAACAAATTTGGTCCACATTTGCCAAAGTTATCGAGCTTCAAAATTGGAAAAGTCACAAAAGTTGTGTGTTTGAGCACATAAAGTACTATTTTTCTTGGAAATTCAACAAGATGCAATCATGGTGTGTTGTGTCATTTTAAAGATCTCGTCGAGCTGATTAATTTGACACCTTGGTTAACAAATTTGGTCCACATTTGCCAAAGTTATCGAGCTTCAAAGTTTGAAAAGTAACAAAATATGTGTGTTTGAGCACATAAAGTACTATTTTTCTTGGAAGTTCAACAAGATGCAATTCTGATGTGTTGTGACATCTTCAAAATCTCGTCGAGCTGATTAATTTGACACTTTGTTTAACAAATTTGGTCCACATTTGCCAAAGTTATCGAGCTTCAAAATTGGAAAAGTCACAAAAGTTGTGTGTTTGAGCACATAAAGTACTATTTTTCTTGGAAATTCAACAAGTTGCAATCATGGTGTGTTGTGTCATTTTAAAGATCTCGTCGAGCTGATTAATTTGACACTTTGTTTAACAAATTTGGTCTTCATTTGCCGAAGCTATCGAGCTTCAAAATTTGAAAAGTCACAAAAGTTGTGTGTCTGAGCACATAATGTACTATTTTTCTTGGAAGTTCAACAAGATGCAATGATGATGTGTTGTGTCATTTTAAAGATTTCGTCGAGCTGATTAATTTGACACTTTGGTTAACAAATTTGGTCCACATTTGCCAAAGTTATCGAGCTTCAAAGTTTGAAAAGTCACAAAAGTTGTGTGTTTGAGCACATAAAGTACTATTTTTCTTGGAAATTCAACAAGATGCAATTCTGATGTGTTGTGACATATTCAAAATCTCGTCGAGCTGATTAATTTGACACTTTGTTTAACAAATTTGGTCTTCATTTGCCGAAGCTATCGAGCTTCAAAGTTTGAAAAGTCACAAAAGTTATGTGTTTGAGCACATAATGTACTATTTTTCTTGGAAGTTCAACAAGATGTAATCATGGTGTGTTGTGTCATTTTAAAGATCTCGTCGAGCTGATTAATTTGACACTTTGGTTAACAAATTTGGTCCACATTTGCCAAAGTTATCGAGCTTCAAAGTTTGAAAAGTAACAAAATATGTGTGTTTGAGCACATAAAGTACTATTTTTCTTGGAAATTCAACAAGATGCAATTCTGATGTGTTGTGACATCTTCAAAATCTCGTCGAGCTGATTAATTTGACACTTTGTTTAACAAATTTGGTCTTCATTTGCCGAAGCTATCGAGCTTCAAAGTTTGAAAAGTCACAAAAGTTATGTGTTTGAGCACATAATGTACTATTTTTCTTGGAAGTTCAACAAGATGTAATCATGGTGTGTTGTGTCATTTTAAAGATCTCGTCGAGCTGATTAATTTGACACTTTGGTTAACAAATTTGGTCCACATTTGCCAAAGTTATCGAGCTTCAAAGTTTGAAAAGTAACAAAATATGTGTGTTTGAGCACATAAAGTACTATTTTTCTTGGAAGTTCAACAAGATGCAATTCTGATGTGTTGTGACATCTTCAAAATCTCGTCGAGCTGATTAATTTGACACTTTGTTTAACAAATTTGGTCCACATTTGCCAAAGTTATCGAGCTTCAAAATTGGAAAAGTCACAAAAGTTGTGTGTTTGAGCACATAAAGTACTATTTTTCTTGGAAGTTCAACAAGATGCAATTCTGATGTGTTGTGACATCTTCAAAATCTCGTCGAGCTGATTAATTTGACACTTTGTTTAACAAATTTGGTCCACATTTGCCAAAGTTATCGAGCTTCAAAATTGGAAAAGTCACAAAAGTTGTGTGTTTGAGCACATAATGTACTATTTTTCTTGGAAGTTCAACAAGATGCAATGATGATGTGTTGTGTCATTTTAAAGATTTCGTCGAGCTGATTAATTTGACACTTTGGTTAACAAATTTGGTCCACATTTGCCAAAGTTATCGAGCTTCAAAGTTTGAAAAGTAACAAAATATGTGTGTTTGAGCACATAAAGTACTATTTTTCTTGGAAGTTCAACAAGATGCAATTCTGATGTGTTGTGACATCTTCAAAATCTCGTCGAGCTGATTAATTTGACACTTTGTTTAACAAATTTGGTCCACATTTGCCAAAGTTATCGAGCTTCAAAGTTTGAAAAGTCACAAAAGTTGTGTGTTTGAGCACATAAAGTACTATTTTTCTTGGAAATTCAACAAGATGCAATTCTGATGTGTTGTGACATATTCAAAATCTCGTCGAGCTGATTAATTTGACACTTTGTTTAACAAATTTGGTCTTCATTTGCCGAAGCTATCGAGCTTCAAAGTTTGAAAAGTCACAAAAGTTATGTGTTTGAGCACATAATGTACTATTTTTCTTGGAAGTTCAACAAGATGTAATCATGGTGTGTTGTGTCATTTTAAAGATCTCGTCGAGCTGATTAATTTGACACTTTGGTTAACAAATTTGGTCCACATTTGCCAAAGTTATCGAGCTTCAAAGTTTGAAAAGTAACAAAATATGTGTGTTTGAGCACATAAAGTACTATTTTTCTTGGAAATTCAACAAGATGCAATTCTGATGTGTTGTGACATCTTCAAAATCTCGTCGAGCTGATTAATTTGACACTTTGTTTAACAAATTTGGTCTTCATTTGCCGAAGCTATCGAGCTTCAAAGTTTGAAAAGTCACAAAAGTTATGTGTTTGAGCACATAATGTACTATTTTTCTTGGAAGTTCAACAAGATGTAATCATGGTGTGTTGTGTCATTTTAAAGATCTCGTCGAGCTGATTAATTTGACACTTTGGTTAACAAATTTGGTCCACATTTGCCAAAGTTATCGAGCTTCAAAGTTTGAAATGTAACAAAATATGTGTGTTTGAGCACATAAAGTACTATTTTACTTGGAAGTTCAACAAGATGCAATTCTGATGTGTTGTGACATCTTCAAAATCTCGTCGAGCTGATTAATTTGACACTTTGTTTAACAAATTTGGTCCACATTTGCCAAAGTTATCGAGCTTCAAAATTGGAAAAGTCACAAAAGTTGTGTGTTTGAGCACATAAAGTACTATTTTTCTTGGAAATTCAACAAGATGCAATCATGGTGTGTTGTGTCATTTTAAAGATCTCGTCGAGCTGATTAATTTGACACCTTGGTTAACAAATTTGGTCCACATTTGCCAAAGTTATCGAGCTTCAAAGTTTGAAAAGTAACAAAATATGTGTGTTTGAGCACATAAAGTACTATTTTTCTTGGAAGTTCAACAAGATGCAATTCTGATGTGTTGTGACATCTTCAAAATCTCGTCGAGCTGATTAATTTGACACTTTGTTTAACAAATTTGGTCCACATTTGCCAAAGTTATCGAGCTTCAAAATTGGAAAAGTCACAAAAGTTGTGTGTTTGAGCACATAAAGTACTATTTTTCTTGGAAATTCAACAAGTTGCAATCATGGTGTGTTGTGTCATTTTAAAGATCTCGTCGAGCTGATTAATTTGACACTTTGTTTAACAAATTTGGTCTTCATTTGCCGAAGCTATCGAGCTTCAAAATTTGAAAAGTCACAAAAGTTGTGTGTCTGAGCACATAATGTACTATTTTTCTTGGAAGTTCAACAAGATGCAATGATGATGTGTTGTGTCATTTTAAAGATTTCGTCGAGCTGATTAATTTGACACTTTGGTTAACAAATTTGGTCCACATTTGCCAAAGTTATCGAGCTTCAAAGTTTGAAAAGTAACAAAATATGTGTGTTTGAGCACATAAAGCACTATTTTTCTTGGAAGTTCAACAAGATGCAATTCTGATGTGTTGTGACATCTTCAAAATCTCGTCGAGCTGATTAATTTGACACTTTGTTTAACAAATTTGGTCCACATTTGCCAAAGTTATCGAGCTTCAAAGTTTGAAAAGTCACAAAAGTTGTGTGTTTGAGCACATAAAGTACTATTTTTCTTGGAAATTCAACAAGATGCAATTCTGATGTGTTGTGACATATTCAAAATCTCGTCGAGCTGATTAATTTGACACTTTGTTTAACAAATTTGGTCTTCATTTGCCGAAGCTATCGAGCTTCAAAGTTTGAAAAGTCACAAAAGTTATGTGTTTGAGCACATAATGTACTATTTTTCTTGGAAGTTCAACAAGATGTAATCATGGTGTGTTGTGTCATTTTAAAGATCTCGTCGAGCTGATTAATTTGACACTTTGGTTAACAAATTTGGTCCACATTTGCCAAAGTTATCGAGCTTCAAAGTTTGAAAAGTAACAAAATATGTGTGTTTGAGCACATAAAGTACTATTTTTCTTGGAAATTCAACAAGATGCAATTCTGATGTGTTGTGACATCTTCAAAATCTCGTCGAGCTGATTAATTTGACACTTTGTTTAACAAATTTGGTCTTCATTTGCCGAAGCTATCGAGCTTCAAAGTTTGAAAAGTCACAAAAGTTATGTGTTTGAGCACATAATGTACTATTTTTCTTGGAAGTTCAACAAGATGTAATCATGGTGTGTTGTGTCATTTTAAAGATCTCGTCGAGCTGATTAATTTGACACTTTGGTTAACAAATTTGGTCCACATTTGCCAAAGTTATCGAGCTTCAAAGTTTGAAAAGTAACAAAATATGTGTGTTTGAGCACATAAAGTACTATTTTTCTTGGAAGTTCAACAAGATGCAATTCTGATGTGTTGTGACATCTTCAAAATCTCGTCGAGCTGATTAATTTGACACTTTGTTTAACAAATTTGGTCCACATTTGCCAAAGTTATCGAGCTTCAAAATTGGAAAAGTCACAAAAGTTGTGTGTTTGAGCACATAAAGTACTATTTTTCTTGGAAGTTCAACAAGATGCAATTCTGATGTGTTGTGACATCTTCAAAATCTCGTCGAGCTGATTAATTTGACACTTTGTTTAACAAATTTGGTCCACATTTGCCAAAGTTATCGAGCTTCAAAATTGGAAAAGTCACAAAAGTTGTGTGTTTGAGCACATAATGTACTATTTTTCTTGGAAGTTCAACAAGATGCAATGATGATGTGTTGTGTCATTTTAAAGATTTCGTCGAGCTGATTAATTTGACACTTTGGTTAACAAATTTGGTCCACATTTGCCAAAGTTATCGAGCTTCAAAGTTTGAAAAGTAACAAAATATGTGTGTTTGAGCACATAAAGTACTATTTTTCTTGGAAGTTCAACAAGATGCAATTCTGATGTGTTGTGACATCTTCAAAATCTCGTCGAGCTGATTAATTTGACACTTTGTTTAACAAATTTGGTCCACATTTGCCAAAGTTATCGAGCTTCAAAGTTTGAAAAGTCACAAAAGTTGTGTGTTTGAGCACATAAAGTACTATTTTTCTTGGAAATTCAACAAGTTGCAATCATGGTGTGTTGTGTCATTTTAAAGATCTCGTCGAGCTGATTAATTTGACACTTTGTTTAACAAATTTGGTCTTCATTTGCCGAAGCTATCGAGCTTCAAAATTTGAAAAGTCACAAAAGTTGTGTGTCTGAGCACATAATGTACTATTTTTCTTGGAAGTTCAACAAGATGCAATGATGATGTGTTGTGTCATTTTAAAGATTTCGTCGAGCTGATTAATTTGACACTTTGGTTAACAAATTTGGTCCACATTTGCCAAAGTTATCGAGCTTCAAAGTTTGAAAAGTAACAAAATATGTGTGTTTGAGCACATAAAGCACTATTTTTCTTGGAAGTTCAACAAGATGCAATTCTGATGTGTTGTGACATCTTCAAAATCTCGTCGAGCTGATTAATTTGACACTTTGTTTAACAAATTTGGTCCACATTTGCCAAAGTTATCGAGCTTCAAAGTTTGAAAAGTCACAAAAGTTGTGTGTTTGAGCACATAAAGTACTATTTTTCTTGGAAATTCAACAAGATGCAATTCTGATGTGTTGTGACATATTCAAAATCTCGTCGAGCTGATTAATTTGACACTTTGTTTAACAAATTTGGTCTTCATTTGCCGAAGCTATCGAGCTTCAAAGTTTGAAAAGTCACAAAAGTTATGTGTTTGAGCACATAATGTACTATTTTTCTTGGAAGTTCAACAAGATGTAATCATGGTGTGTTGTGTCATTTTAAAGATCTCGTCGAGCTGATTAATTTGACACTTTGGTTAACAAATTTGGTCCACATTTGCCAAAGTTATCGAGCTTCAAAGTTTGAAAAGTAACAAAATATGTGTGTTTGAGCACATAAAGTACTATTTTTCTTGGAAATTCAACAAGATGCAATTCTGATGTGTTGTGACATCTTCAAAATCTCGTCGAGCTGATTAATTTGACACTTTGTTTAACAAATTTGGTCTTCATTTGCCGAAGCTATCGAGCTTCAAAGTTTGAAAAGTCACAAAAGTTATGTGTTTGAGCACATAATGTACTATTTTTCTTGGAAGTTCAACAAGATGTAATCATGGTGTGTTGTGTCATTTTAAAGATCTCGTCGAGCTGATTAATTTGACACTTTGGTTAACAAATTTGGTCCACATTTGCCAAAGTTATCGAGCTTCAAAGTTTGAAAAGTAACAAAATATGTGTGTTTGAGCACATAAAGTACTATTTTTCTTGGAAGTTCAACAAGATGCAATTCTGATGTGTTGTGACATCTTCAAAATCTCGTCGAGCTGATTAATTTGACACTTTGTTTAACAAATTTGGTCCACATTTGCCAAAGTTATCGAGCTTCAAAATTGGAAAAGTCACAAAAGTTGTGTGTTTGAGCACATAAAGTACTATTTTTCTTGGAAGTTCAACAAGATGCAATTCTGATGTGTTGTGACATCTTCAAAATCTCGTCGAGCTGATTAATTTGACACTTTGTTTAACAAATTTGGTCCACATTTGCCAAAGTTATCGAGCTTCAAAATTGGAAAAGTCACAAAAGTTGTGTGTTTGAGCACATAATGTACTATTTTTCTTGGAAGTTCAACAAGATGCAATGATGATGTGTTGTGTCATTTTAAAGATTTCGTCGAGCTGATTAATTTGACACTTTGGTTAACAAATTTGGTCCACATTTGCCAAAGTTATCGAGCTTCAAAGTTTGAAAAGTAACAAAATATGTGTGTTTGAGCACATAAAGTACTATTTTTCTTGGAAGTTCAACAAGATGCAATTCTGATGTGTTGTGACATCTTCAAAATCTCGTCGAGCTGATTAATTTGACACTTTGTTTAACAAATTTGGTCCACATTTGCCAAAGTTATCGAGCTTCAAAGTTTGAAAAGTCACAAAAGTTGTGTGTTTGAGCACATAAAGTACTATTTTTCTTGGAAATTCAACAAGATGCAATTCTGATGTGTTGTGACATATTCAAAATCTCGTCGAGCTGATTAATTTGACACTTTGTTTAACAAATTTGGTCTTCATTTGCCGAAGCTATCGAGCTTCAAAGTTTGAAAAGTCACAAAAGTTATGTGTTTGAGCACATAATGTACTATTTTTCTTGGAAGTTCAACAAGATGTAATCATGGTGTGTTGTGTCATTTTAAAGATCTCGTCGAGCTGATTAATTTGACACTTTGGTTAACAAATTTGGTCCACATTTGCCAAAGTTATCGAGCTTCAAAGTTTGAAAAGTAACAAAATATGTGTGTTTGAGCACATAAAGTACTATTTTTCTTGGAAATTCAACAAGATGCAATTCTGATGTGTTGTGACATCTTCAAAATCTCGTCGAGCTGATTAATTTGACACTTTGTTTAACAAATTTGGTCTTCATTTGCCGAAGCTATCGAGCTTCAAAGTTTGAAAAGTCACAAAAGTTATGTGTTTGAGCACATAATGTACTATTTTTCTTGGAAGTTCAACAAGATGTAATCATGGTGTGTTGTGTCATTTTAAAGATCTCGTCGAGCTGATTAATTTGACACTTTGGTTAACAAATTTGGTCCACATTTGCCAAAGTTATCGAGCTTCAAAGTTTGAAAAGTAACAAAATATGTGTGTTTGAGCACATAAAGTACTATTTTTCTTGGAAGTTCAACAAGATGCAATTCTGATGTGTTGTGACATCTTCAAAATCTCGTCGAGCTGATTAATTTGACACTTTGTTTAACAAATTTGGTCCACATTTGCCAAAGTTATCGAGCTTCAAAATTGGAAAAGTCACAAAAGTTGTGTGTTTGAGCACATAAAGTACTATTTTTCTTGGAAATTCAACAAGATGCAATGATGATGTGTTGTATCATTTTAAAGATCTCGTCGAGCTGATTAATTTGACCCTTTGTTTAACAAATTTGGTCCACATTTGCCAAAGTTATCGAGCTTCAAAGTTTGAAAAGTCACAAAAGTTGTGTGTTTGAGCACATAAAGTACTATTTTTCTTGGAAGTTCAACAAGATGTAATCATGGTGTGTTTGTGTCATTTTAAAGATCTCGTCGAGCTGATTAATTCGACACTTTGTTTAACAAATTTGGTCTTTATTTGCCGAAGCTATCCAGCTTCAAAATTGGAAAAGTCACAAAAGTTGTGTGTTTGAGCACATAAAGTACTATTTTTCTTGGAAATTCAACAAGATGCAATCATGGTGTGTTGTGTCATTTTAAAGATCTCGTCGAGCTGATTAATTTGACACCTTGGTTAACAAATTTGGTCCACATTTGCCAAAGTTATCGAGCTTCAAAGTTTGAAAAGTAACAAAATATGTGTGTTTGAGCACATAAAGTACTATTTTTCTTGGAAGTTCAACAAGATGCAATTCTGATGTGTTGTGACATCTTCAAAATCTCGTCGAGCTGATTAATTTGACACTTTGTTTAACAAATTTGGTCCACATTTGCCAAAGTTATCGAGCTTCAAAATTGGAAAAGTCACAAAAGTTGTGTGTTTGAGCACATAAAGTACTATTTTTCTTGGAAATTCAACAAGTTGCAATCATGGTGTGTTGTGTCATTTTAAAGATCTCGTCGAGCTGATTAATTTGACACTTTGTTTAACAAATTTGGTCTTCATTTGCCGAAGCTATCGAGCTTCAAAATTTGAAAAGTCACAAAAGTTGTGTGTCTGAGCACATAATGTACTATTTTTCTTGGAAGTTCAACAAGATGCAATGATGATGTGTTGTGTCATTTTAAAGATTTCGTCGAGCTGATTAATTTGACACTTTGGTTAACAAATTTGGTCCACATTTGCCAAAGTTATCGAGCTTCAAAGTTTGAAAAGTAACAAAATATGTGTGTTTGAGCACATAAAGCACTATTTTTCTTGGAAGTTCAACAAGATGCAATTCTGATGTGTTGTGACATCTTCAAAATCTCGTCGAGCTGATTAATTTGACACTTTGTTTAACAAATTTGGTCCACATTTGCCAAAGTTATCGAGCTTCAAAGTTTGAAAAGTCACAAAAGTTGTGTGTTTGAGCACATAAAGTACTATTTTTCTTGGAAATTCAACAAGATGCAATTCTGATGTGTTGTGACATATTCAAAATCTCGTCGAGCTGATTAATTTGACACTTTGTTTAACAAATTTGGTCTTCATTTGCCGAAGCTATCGAGCTTCAAAGTTTGAAAAGTCACAAAAGTTATGTGTTTGAGCACATAATGTACTATTTTTCTTGGAAGTTCAACAAGATGTAATCATGGTGTGTTGTGTCATTTTAAAGATCTCGTCGAGCTGATTAATTTGACACTTTGGTTAACAAATTTGGTCCACATTTGCCAAAGTTATCGAGCTTCAAAGTTTGAAAAGTAACAAAATATGTGTGTTTGAGCACATAAAGTACTATTTTTCTTGGAAATTCAACAAGATGCAATTCTGATGTGTTGTGACATCTTCAAAATCTCGTCGAGCTGATTAATTTGACACTTTGTTTAACAAATTTGGTCTTCATTTGCCGAAGCTATCGAGCTTCAAAGTTTGAAAAGTCACAAAAGTTATGTGTTTGAGCACATAATGTACTATTTTTCTTGGAAGTTCAACAAGATGTAATCATGGTGTGTTGTGTCATTTTAAAGATCTCGTCGAGCTGATTAATTTGACACTTTGGTTAACAAATTTGGTCCACATTTGCCAAAGTTATCGAGCTTCAAAGTTTGAAAAGTAACAAAATATGTGTGTTTGAGCACATAAAGTACTATTTTTCTTGGAAGTTCAACAAGATGCAATTCTGATGTGTTGTGACATCTTCAAAATCTCGTCGAGCTGATTAATTTGACACTTTGTTTAACAAATTTGGTCCACATTTGCCAAAGTTATCGAGCTTCAAAATTGGAAAAGTCACAAAAGTTGTGTGTTTGAGCACATAAAGTACTATTTTTCTTGGAAGTTCAACAAGATGCAATTCTGATGTGTTGTGACATTTTCAAAATCTCGTCGAGCTGATTAATTTGACACTTTGTTTAACAAATTTGGTCCACATTTGCCAAAGTTATCGAGCTTCAAAATTGGAAAAGTCACAAAAGTTGTGTGTTTGAGCACATAATGTACTATTTTTCTTGGAAGTTCAACAAGATGCAATGATGATGTGTTGTGTCATTTTAAAGATTTCGTCGAGCTGATTAATTTGACACTTTGGTTAACAAATTTGGTCCACATTTGCCAAAGTTATCGAGCTTCAAAGTTTGAAAAGTAACAAAATATGTGTGTTTGAGCACATAAAGTACTATTTTTCGTGGAAGTTCAACAAGATGCAATTCTGATGTGTTGTGACATCTTCAAAATCTCGTCGAGCTGATTAATTTGACACTTTGTTTAACAAATTTGGTCCACATTTGCCAAAGTTATCGAGCTTCAAAGTTTGAAAAGTCACAAAAGTTGTGTGTTTGAGCACATAAAGTACTATTTTTCTTGGAAATTCAACAAGATGCAATTCTGATGTGTTGTGACATATTCAAAATCTCGTCGAGCTGATTAATTTGACACTTTGTTTAACAAATTTGGTCTTCATTTGCCGAAGCTATCGAGCTTCAAAGTTTGAAAAGTCACAAAAGTTATGTGTTTGAGCACATAATGTACTATTTTTCTTGGAAGTTCAACAAGATGTAATCATGGTGTGTTGTGTCATTTTAAAGATCTCGTCGAGCTGATTAATTTGACACTTTGGTTAACAAATTTGGTCCACATTTGCCAAAGTTATCGAGCTTCAAAGTTTGAAAAGTAACAAAATATGTGTGTTTGAGCACATAAAGTACTATTTTTCTTGGAAATTCAACAAGATGCAATTCTGATGTGTTGTGACATCTTCAAAATCTCGTCGAGCTGATTAATTTGACACTTTGTTTAACAAATTTGGTCTTCATTTGCCGAAGCTATCGAGCTTCAAAGTTTGAAAAGTCACAAAAGTTATGTGTTTGAGCACATAATGTACTATTTTTCTTGGAAGTTCAACAAGATGTAATCATGGTGTGTTGTGTCATTTTAAAGATCTCGTCGAGCTGATTAATTTGACACTTTGGTTAACAAATTTGGTCCACATTTGCCAAAGTTATCGAGCTTCAAAGTTTGAAAAGTAACAAAATATGTGTGTTTGAGCACATAAAGTACTATTTTTCTTGGAAGTTCAACAAGATGCAATTCTGATGTGTTGTGACATCTTCAAAATCTCGTCGAGCTGATTAATTTGACACTTTGTTTAACAAATTTGGTCCACATTTGCCAAAGTTATCGAGCTTCAAAATTGGAAAAGTCACAAAAGTTGTGTGTTTGAGCACATAAAGTACTATTTTTCTTGGAAATTCAACAAGATGCAATGATGATGTGTTGTATCATTTTAAAGATCTCGTCGAGCTGATTAATTTGACCCTTTGTTTAACAAATTTGGTCCACATTTGCCAAAGTTATCGAGCTTCAAAGTTTGAAAAGTCACAAAAGTTGTGTGTTTGAGCACATAAAGTACTATTTTTCTTGGAAGTTCAACAAGATGTAATCATGGTGTGTTTGTGTCATTTTAAAGATCTCGTCGAGCTGATTAATTCGACACTTTGTTTAACAAATTTGGTCTTTATTTGCCGAAGCTATCCAGCTTCAAAATTTGAAAAGTCACAAAAGTTGTTTGTTTGAGCACATAAAGTACTATTTTTCTTGGAAGTTCAACAAGATGTAATCATTGTGTGTTGAGTCATTTTAAAGATCTCGTCGAGCTGATTAATTTGACACTTTGTTTAACAAATTTGGTCTTCATTTGCCGAAGCTATCGAGCTTCAAAGTTTGAAAAGTCACAAAAGTTGTGTGTCTGAGCACATAATGTACTATTTTTCTTGGAAGTTCAACAAGATGCAATGATGATGTGTTGTGTCATTTTAAAGATCTCGTCGAGCTGATTAATTTGACACTTTGGTTAACAAATTTGGTCCACATTTGCCAAAGTTATCGAGCTTCAAAGTTTGAAAAGTAACAAAATATGTGTGTTTGAGCACATAAAGTACTATTTTTCTTGGAAGTTCAACAAGATGTAATCATGGTGTGTTGTGTCATTTTAAAGATCTCGTCGAGCTGATTAATTTGACACTTTGGTTAACAAATTTGGTCCACATTTGCCAAAGTTATCGAGCTTCAAAGTTGGAAAAGTAACAAAATATGTGTGTTTGAGCACATAAAGTACTATTTTTCTTGGAAGTTCAACAAGATGCAATTCTGATGTGTTGTGACATCTTCAAAATCTCGTCGAGCTGATTAATTTGACACTTTGTTTAACAAATTTGGTCTTCATTTGCCGAAGCTATCGAGCTTCAAAGTTTGAAAAGTCACAAAAGTTATGTGTTTGAGCACATAATGTACTATTTTTCTTGGAAGATCAACAAGATGTAATCATGGTGTGTTGTGTCATTTTAAAGATCTCGTCGAGCTGATTAATTTGACACTTTGGTTAACAAATTTGGTCCACATTTGCCAAAGTTATCGAGCTTCAAAGTTTGAAAAGTAACAAAATATGTGTGTTTGAGCACATAAAGTACTATTTTTCTTGGAAGTTCAACAAGATGTAATCATGGTGTGTTGTGTCATTTTAAAGATCTCGTCGAGCTGATTAATTTGACACTTTGTTTAACAAATTTGGTCTTCATTTGCCGAAGCTATCGAGCTTCAAAATTTGAAAAGTCACAAAAGTTGTGTGTCTGAGCACATAATGTACTATTTTTCTTGGAAGTTCAACAAGATGCAATGATGATGTGTTGTGTCATGTTAAAGATCTCGTCGAGCTGATTAATTTGACACTTTGGTTAACAAATTTGGTCCACATTTGCCAAAGTTATCGAGCTTCAAAGTTTGAAAAGTAACAAAATATGTGTGTTTGAGCACATAAAGTACTATTTTTCTTGGAAGTTCAACAAGATGCAATTCTGATGTGTTGTGACATCTTCAAAATCTCGTCGAGCTGATTAATTTGACACTTTGTTTAACAAATTTGGTCTTCATTTGCCGAAGCTATCGAGCTTCAAAGTTTGAAAAGTCACAAAAGTTATGTGTTTGAGCACATAATGTACTATTTTTCTTGGAAGATCAACTTGATGTAATCATGGTGTGTTGTGTCATTTTAAAGGTCTCGTCGAGCTGATTAATTTGACACTTTGGTTAACAAATTTGGTCCACATTTGCCAAAGTTATCGAGCTTCAAAGTTTGAAAAGTAACAAAATATGTGTGTTTGAGCACATAAAGTACTATTTTTCTTGGAAGTTCAACAAGATGCAATTCTGATGTGTTGTGACATCTTCAAAATCTCGTCGAGCTGATTAATTTGACACTTTGTTTAACAAATTTGGTCCACATTTGCCAAAGTTATCGAGCTTCAAAATTGGAAAAGTCACAAAAGTTGTGTGTTTGAGCACATAAAGTACTATTTTTCTTGGAAATTCAACAAGATGCAATCATGGTGTGTTGTGTCATTTTAAAGATCTCGTCGAGCTGATTAATTTGACACTTTGTTTAACAAATTTGGTCTTCATTTGCCGAAGCTATCGAGCTTCAAAGTTTGAAAAGTCACAAAAGTTATGTGTTTGAGCACATACTGTACTATTTTTCTTGGAAGTTCAACAAGATGTAATCATGGTGTGTTGTGTCATTTTAAAGATCTCGTCGAGCTGATTAATTTGACACTTTGGTTAACAAATTTGGTCCACATTTGCCAAAGTTATCGAGCTTCAAAGTTGGAAAAGTAACAAAATATGTGTGTTTGAGCACATAAAGTACTATTTTTCTTGGAAGTTCAACAAGATGCAATTCTGATGTGTTGTGACATCTTCAAAATCTCGTCGAGCTGATTAATTTGACACTTTGTTTAACAAATTTGGTCTTCATTTGCCGAAGCTATCGAGCTTCAAAGTTTGAAAAGTCACAAAAGTTATGTGTTTGAGCACATATTGTACTATTTTTCTTGGAAGATCAACAAGATGTAATCATGGTGTGTTGTGTCATTTTAAAGATCTCGTCGAGCTGATTAATTTGACACTTTGGTTAACAAATTTGGTCCACATTTGCCAAAGTTATCGAGCTTCAAAGTTTGAAAAGTAACAAAATATGTGTGTTTGAGCACATAAAGTACTATTTTTCTTGGAAGTTCAACAAGATGTAATCATGGTGTGTTGTGTCATTTTAAAGATCTCGTCGAGCTGATTAATTTGACACTTTGTTTAACAAATTTGGTCTTCATTTGCCGAAGCTATCGAGCTTCAAAGTTTGAAAAGTCACAAAAGTTGTGTGTCTGAGCACATAATGTACTATTTTTCTTGGAAGTTCAACAAGATGCAATGATGATGTGTTGTGTCATGTTAAAGATCTCGTCGAGCTGATTAATTTGACACTTTGGTTAACAAATTTGGTCCACATTTGCCAAAGTTATCGAGCTTCAAAGTTTGAAAAGTAACAAAATATGTGTGTTTGAGCACATAAAGTACTATTTTTCTTGGAAGTTCAACAAGATGTAATCATGGTGTGTTGTGTCATTTTAAAGATCTCGTCGAGCTGATTAATTTGACACTTTGGTTAACAAATTTGGTCCACATTTGCCAAAGTTATCGAGCTTCAAAGTTGGAAAAGTAACAAAATATGTGTGTTTGAGCACATAAAGTACTATTTTTCTTGGAAGTTCAACAAGATGCAATTCTGATGTGTTGTGACATCTTCAAAATCTCGTCGAGCTGATTAATTTGACACTTTGTTTAACAAATTTGGTCTTCATTTGCCGAAGCTATCGAGCTTCAAAGTTTGAAAAGTCACAAAAGTTATGTGTTTGAGCACATAATGTACTATTTTTCTTGGAAGATCAACAAGATGTAATCATGGTGTGTTGTGTCATTTTAAAGATCTCGTCGAGCTGATTAATTTGACACTTTGGTTAACAAATTTGGTCCACATTTGCCAAAGTTATCGAGCTTCAAAGTTTGAAAAGTAACAAAATATGTGTGTTTGAGCACATAAAGTACTATTTTTCTTGGAAGTTCAACAAGATGTAATCATGGTGTGTTGTGTCATTTTAAAGATCTCGTCGAGCTGATTAATTTGACACTTTGTTTAACAAATTTGGTCTTCATTTGCCGAAGCTATCGAGCTTCAAAATTTGAAAAGTCACAAAAGTTGTGTGTCTGAGCACATAATGTACTATTTTTCTTGGAAGTTCAACAAGATGCAATGATGATGTGTTGTGTCATGTTAAAGATCTCGTCGAGCTGATTAATTTGACACTTTGGTTAACAAATTTGGTCCACATTTGCCAAAGTTATCGAGCTTCAAAGTTTGAAAAGTAACAAAATATGTGTGTTTGAGCACATAAAGTACTATTTTTCTTGGAAGTTCAACAAGATGCAATTCTGATGTGTTGTGACATCTTCAAAATCTCGTCGAGCTGATTAATTTGACACTTTGTTTAACAAATTTGGTCTTCATTTGCCGAAGCTATCGAGCTTCAAAGTTTGAAAAGTCACAAAAGTTATGTGTTTGAGCACATAATGTACTATTTTTCTTGGAAGATCAACTTGATGTAATCATGGTGTGTTGTGTCATTTTAAAGGTCTCGTCGAGCTGATTAATTTGACACTTTGGTTAACAAATTTGGTCCACATTTGCCAAAGTTATCGAGCTTCAAAGTTTGAAAAGTAACAAAATATGTGTGTTTGAGCACATAAAGTACTATTTTTCTTGGAAGTTCAACAAGATGCAATTCTGATGTGTTGTGACATCTTCAAAATCTCGTCGAGCTGATTAATTTGACACTTTGTTTAACAAATTTGGTCCACATTTGCCAAAGTTATCGAGCTTCAAAATTGGAAAAGTCACAAAAGTTGTGTGTTTGAGCACATAAAGTACTATTTTTCTTGGAAGTTCAACAAGATGTAATCATGGTGTGTTGTGTCATTTTAAAGATCTCGTCGAGCTGATTAATTTGACACTTTGTTTAACAAATTTGGTCTTCATTTGCCGAAGCTATCGAGCTTCAAACTTTGAAAAGTCACAAAAGTTGTGTGTCTGAGCACATAATGTACTATTTTTCTTGGAAGTTCAACAAGATGCAATGATGATGTGTTGTGTCATGTTAAAGATCTCGTCGAGCTGATTAATTTGACACTTTGGTTAACAAATTTGGTCCACATTTGCCAAAGTTATCGAGCTTCAAAGTTTGAAAAGTAACAAAATATGTGTGTTTGAGCACATAAAGTACTATTTTTCTTGGAAGTTCAACAAGATGCAATTCTGATGTGTTGTGACATCTTCAAAATCTCGTCGAGCTGATTAATTTGACACTTTGTTTAACAAATTTGGTCTTCGTTTGCCGAAGCTATCGAGCTTCAAAATTTGAAAAGTCACAAAAGTTATGTGTTTGAGCACATAATGTACTATTTTTCTTGGAAGATCAACTTGATGTAATCATGGTGTGTTGTGTCATTTTAAAGGTCTCGTCGAGCTGATTAATTTGACACTTTGGTTAACAAATTTGGTCCACATTTGCCAAAGTTATCGAGCTTCAAAGTTTGAAAAGTAACAAAATATGTGTGTTTGAGCACATAAAGTACTATTTTTCTTGGAAGTTCAACAAGATGCAATTCTGATGTGTTGTGACATCTTCAAAATCTCGTCGAGCTGATTAATTTGACACTTTGTTTAACAAATTTGGTCCACATTTGCCAAAGTTATCGAGCTTCAAAATTGGAAAAGTCACAAAAGTTGTGTGTTTGAGCACATAAAGTACTATTTTTCTTGGAAATTCAACAAGATGCAATCATGGTGTGTTGTGTCATTTTAAAGATCTCGTCGAGCTGATTAATTTGACACTTTGTTTAACAAATTTGGTCTTCATTTGCCGAAGCTATCGAGCTTCAAAATTTGAAAAGTCACAAAAGTTGTGTGTCTGAGCACATAATGTACTATTTTTCTTGGAAGTTCAACAAGATGCAATTCTGATGTGTTGTGACATCTTCAAAATCTCGTCGAGCTGATTAATTTGACACTTTGTTTAACAAATTTGGTCCACATTTGCCAAAGTTATCGAGCTTCAAAGTTTGAAAAGTCACAAAAGTTGTGTGTTTGAGCACATAAAGTACTATTTTTCTTGGAAATTCAACAAGATGCAATCATGGTGTGTTATGTCATTTTAAAGATCTCGTCGAGCTGATTAATTTGACACTTTGTTTAACAAATTTGGTCTTCATTTGCCGAAGCTATCGAGCTTCAAAATTTGAAAAGTCACAAAAGTTGTGTGTCTGAGCACATAATGTACTATTTTTCTTGGAAGATCAACAAGATGTAATCATGGTGTGTTGTGTCATTTTAAAGATCTCGTCGAGCTGATTAATTTGACACTTTGGTTAACAAATTTGGTCCACATTTGCCAAAGTTATCGAGCTTCAAAGTTTGAAAAGTAACAAAATATGTGTGTTTGAGCACATAAAGTACTATTTTTCTTGGAAGTTCAACAAGATGCAATTCTGATGTGTTGTGACATCTTCAAAATCTCGTCGAGCTGATTAATTTGACACTTTGTTTAACAAATTTGGTCCACATTTGCCAAAGTTATCGAGCTTCAAAATTGGAAAAGTCACAAAAGTTGTGTGTTTGAGCACATAAAGTACTATTTTTCTTGGAAATTCAACAAGATGCAATCATGGTGTGTTGTGTCATTTTAAAGATCTCGTCGAGCTGATTAATTTGACACTTTGTTTAACAAATTTGGTCTTCATTTGCCGAAGCTATCGAGCTTCAAAATTTGAAAAGTCACAAAAGTTGTGTGTCTGAGCACATAATGTAATATTTTTCTTGGAAGTTCAACAAGATGCAATGATGATGTGTTGTGTCATTTTAAAGATTTCGTCGAGCTGATTAATTTGACACTTTGGTTAACAAATTTGGTCCACATTTGCCAAAGTTATCGAGCTTCAAAGTTTGAAAAGTAACAAAATATGTGTGTTTGAGCACATAAAGTACTATTTTTCTTGGAAGTTCAACAAGATGCAATTCTGATGTGTTGTGACATCTTCAAAATCTCGTCGAGCTGATTAATTTGACACTTTGTTTAACAAATTTGGTCCACATTTGCCAAAGTTATCGAGCTTCAAAATTGGAAAAGTCACAAAAGTTGTGTGTTTGAGCACATAAAGTACTATTTTTCTTGGAAATTCAACAAGATGCAATTCTGATGTGTTGTGACATCTTCAAAATCTCGTCGAGCTGATTAATTTGACACTTTGTGTAACAAATTTGGTCTTCATTTGCCGAAGCTATCGAGCTTCAAAGTTTGAAAAGTCACAAAAGTTATCTGTTTGAGCACATACTGTACTATTTTTCTTGGAAGTTCAACAAGATGTAATCATGGTGTGTTGTGTCATTTTAAAGATCTCGTCGAGCTGATTAATTTGACACTTTGGTTAACAAATTTGGTCCACATTTGCCAAAGTTATCGAGCTTCAAAGTTTGAAAAGTAACAAAATATGTGTGTTTGAGCACATAAAGTACTATTTTTCTTGGAAGTTCAACAAGATGCAATTCTGATGTGTTGTGACATCTTCAAAATCTCGTCGAGCTGATTAATTTGACACTTTGTTTAACAAATTTGGTCCACATTTGCCAAAGTTATCGAGCTTCAAAATTGGAAAAGTCACAAAAGTTGTGTGTTTGAGCACATAAAGTACTATTTTTCTTGGAAATTCAACAAGATGCAATTCTGATGTGTTGTGACATCTTCAAAATCTCGTCGAGCTGATTAATTTGACACTTTGTTTAACAAATTTGGTCCACATTTGCCAAAGTTATCGAGCTTCAAAATTGGAAAAGTCACAAAAGTTGTGTGTTTGAGCACATAAAGTACTATTTTTCTTGGAAATTCAACAAGATGCAATGATGATGTGTTGTATCATTTTAAAGATCTCGTCGAGCTGATTAATTTGACCCTTTGTTTAACAAATTTGGTCCACATTTGCCAAAGTTATCGAGCTTCAGAGTTTGAAAAGTCACAAAATATGTGTGTTTGAGCACATAAAGTACTATTTTTCTTGGAAATTCAACAAGATGCAATCATGGTGTGTTGTGTCATTTTAAAGATCTCGTCGAGCTGATTAATTTGACACTTTGTTTAACAAATTTGGTCCTCATTTGCCGAAGCTATCGAGCTTCAAAATTTGAAAAGTCACAAAAGTTGTGTGTCTGAGCACATAATGTACTATTTTTCTTGGAAGTTCAACAAGATGCAATGATGATGTGTTGTGTCATTTTAAAGATTTCGTCGAGCTGATTAATTTGACACTTTGGTTAACAAATTTGGTCCACATTTGCCAAAGTTATCGAGCTTCAAAGTTTGAAAAGTAACAAAATATGTGTGTTTGAGCACATAAAGTACTATTTTTCTTGGAAGTTCAACAAGATGCAATTCTGATGTGTTGTGACATCTTCAAAATCTCGTCGAGCTGATTAATTTGACACTTTGTTTAACAAATTTGGTCCACATTTGCCAAAGTTATCGAGCTTCAAAGTTTGAAAAGTCACAAAAGTTGTGTGTTTGAGCACATAAAGTACTATTTTTCTTGGAAATTCAACAAGATGCAATTCTGATGTGTTGTGACATATTCAAAATCTCGTCGAGCTGATTAATTTGACACTTTGTTTAACAAATTTGGTCTTCATTTGCCGAAGCTATCGAGCTTCAAAGTTTGAAAAGTCACAAAAGTTATGTGTTTGAGCACATACTGTACTATTTTTCTTGGAAGTTCAACAAGATGTAATCATGGTGTGTTGTGTCATTTTAAAGATCTCGTCGAGCTGATTAATTTGACACTTTGGTTAACAAATTTGGTCCACATTTGCCAAAGTTATCGAGCTTCAAAGTTTGAAAAGTAACAAAATATGTGTGTTTGAGCACATAAAGTACTATTTTTCTTGGAAGTTCAACAAGATGCAATTCTGATGTGTTGTGACATCTTCAAAATCTCGTCGAGCTGATTAATTTGACACTTTGTTTAACAAATTTGGTCCACATTTGCCAAAGTTATCGAGCTTCAAAATTGGAAAAGTCACAAAAGTTGTGTGTTTGAGCACATAAAGTACTATTTTTCTTGGAAATTCAACAAGATGCAATTCTGATGTGTTGTGACATCTTCAAAATCTCGTCGAGCTGATTAATTTGACACTTTGTTTAACAAATTTGGTCTTCATTTGCCGAAGCTATCGAGCTTCAAAATTTGAAAAGTCACAAAAGTTGTGTGTCTGAGCACATAATGTACTATTTTTCTTGGAAGTTCAACAAGATGCAATGATGATGTGTTGTGTCATTTTAAAGATTTCGTCGAGCTGATTAATTTGACACTTTGGTTAACAAATTTGGTCCACATTTGCCAAAGTTATCGAGCTTCAAAGTTTGAAAAGTAACAAAATATGTGTGTTTGAGCACATAAAGTACTATTTTTCTTGGAAGTTCAACAAGATGCAATTCTGATGTGTTGTGACATCTTCAAAATCTCGTCGAGCTGATTAATTTGACACTTTGTTTAACAAATTTGGTCCACATTTGCCAAAGTTATCGAGCTTCAAAATTGGAAAAGTCACAAAAGTTGTGTGTTTGAGCACATAAAGTACTATTTTTCTTGGAAATTCAACAAGATGCAATTCTGATGTGTTGTGACATCTTCAAAATCTCGTCGAGCTGATTAATTTGACACTTTGGTTAACAAATTTGGTCCACATTTGCCAAAGTTATCGAGCTTCAAAGTTTGAAAAGTAACAAAATATGTGTGTTTGAGCACATAAAGTACTATTTTTCTTGGAAGTTCAACAAGATGCAATTCTGATGTGTTGTGACATCTTCAAAATCTCGTCGAGCTGATTAATTTGACACTTTGTTTAACAAATTTGGTCCACATTTGCCAAAGTTATCGAGCTTCAAAATTGGAAAAGTCACAAAAGTTGTGTGTTTGAGCACATAAAGTACTATTTTTCTTGGAAATTCAACAAGATGCAATTCTGATGTGTTGTGACATCTTCAAAATCTCGTCGAGCTGATTAATTTGACACTTTGTTTAACAAATTTGGTCTTCATTTGCCGAAGCTATCGAGCTTCAAAGTTTGAAAAGTCACAAAAGTTATGTGTTTGAGCACATACTGTACTATTTTTCTTGGAAGTTCAACAAGATGTAATCGTGGTGTGTTGTGTCATTTTAAAGATCTCGTCGAGCTGATTAATTTGACACTTTGGTTAACAAATTTGGTCCACATTTGCCAAAGTTATCGAGCTTCAAAGTTTGAAAAGTAACAAAATATGTGTGTTTGAGCACATAAAGTACTATTTTTCTTGGAAGTTCAACAAGATGCAATTCTGATGTGTTGTGACATCTTCAAAATCTCGTCGAGCTGATTAATTTGACACTTTGTTTAACAAATTTGGTCCACATTTGCCAAAGTTATCGAGCTTCAAAATTGGAAAAGTCACAAAAGTTGTGTGTTTGAGCACATAAAGTACTATTTTTCTTGGAAATTCAACAAGATGCAATCATGGTGTGTTGTGTCATTTTAAAGATCTCGTCGAGCTGATTAATTTGACACTTTGTTTAACAAATTTGGTCTTCATTTGCCGAAGCTATCGAGCTTCAAAGTTTGAAAAGTCACAAAAGTTATGTGTTTGAGCACATACTGTACTATTTTTCTTGGAAGTTCAACAAGATGTAATCATGGTGTGTTGTGTCATTTTAAAGATCTCGTCGAGCTGATTAATTTGACACTTTGGTTAACAAATTTGGTCCACATTTGCCAAAGTTATCGAGCTTCAAAGTTTGAAAAGTAACAAAATATGTGTGTTTGAGCACATAAAGTACTATTTTTCTTGGAAATTCAACAAGATGCAATTCTGATGTGTTGTGACATATTCAAAATCTCGTCGAGCTGATTAATTTGACACTTTGTTTAACAAATTTGGTCTTCATTTGCCGAAGCTATCGAGCTTCAAAGTTTGAGAAGTCACAAAAGTTATGTGTTTGAGCACATAATGTACTATTTTTCTTGGAAGTTCAACAAGATGTAATCATGGTGTGTTGTGTCATTTTAAAGATCTCGTCGAGCTGATTAATTTGACACTTTGGTTAACAAATTTGGTCCACATTTGCCAAAGTTATCGAGCTTCAAAGTTTGAAAAGTAACAAAATATGTGTGTTTGAGCACATAAAGTACTATTTTTCTTGGAAGTTCAACAAGATGCAATTCTGATGTGTTGTGACATCTTCAAAATCTCGTCGAGCTGATTAATTTGACACTTTGTTTAACAAATTTGGTCCACATTTGCCAAAGTTATCGAGCTTCAAAATTGGAAAAGTCACAAAAGTTGTGTGTTTGAGCACATAAAGTACTATTTTTCTTGGAAATTCAACAAGATGCAATGATGATGTGTTGTATCATTTTAAAGATCTCGTCGAGCTGATTAATTTGACCCTTTGTTTACCAAATTTGGTCCACATTTGCCAAAGTTATCGAGCTTCAAAGTTTGAAAAGTCACAAAAGTTGTGTGTTTGAGCACATAAAGTACTATTTTTCTTGGAAGTTCAACAAGATGTAATCATGGTGTGTTGTGTCATTTTAAAGATCTCGTCGAGCTGATTAATTTGACACTTTGGTTAACAAATTTGGTCCACATTTGCCAAAGTTATCGAGCTTCAAAGTTTGAAAAGTAACAAAATATGTGTGTTTGAGCACATAAAGTACTATTTTTCTTGGAAGTTCAACAAGATGCAATTCTGATGTGTTGTGACATCTTCAAAATCTCGTCGAGCTGATTAATTTGACACTTTGTTTAACAAATTTGGTCCACATTTGCCAAAGTTATCGAGCTTCAAAATTGGAAAAGTCACAAAAGTTGTGTGTTTGAGCACATAAAGTACTATTTTTCTTGGAAATTCAACAAGATGCAATTCTGATGTGTTGTGACATCTTCAAAATCTCGTCGAGCTGATTAATTTGACACTTTGTTTAACAAATTTGGTCCACATTTGCCAAAGTTATCGAGCTTCAAAATTGGAAAAGTCACAAAAGTTGTGTGTTTGAGCACATAAAGTACTATTTTTCTTGGAAATTCAACAAGATGCAATGATGATGTGTTGTATCATTTTAAAGATCTCGTCGAGCTGATTAATTTGACCCTTTGTTTAACAAATTTGGTCCACATTTGCCAAAGTTATCGAGCTTCAGAGTTTGAAAAGTCACAAAATATGTGTGTTTGAGCACATAAAGTACTATTTTTCTTGGAAATTCAACAAGATGCAATCATGGTGTGTTGTGTCATTTTAAAGATCTCGTCGAGCTGATTAATTTGACACTTTGTTTAACAAATTTGGTCCTCATTTGCCGAAGCTATCGAGCTTCAAAATTTGAAAAGTCACAAAAGTTGTGTGTCTGAGCACATAATGTACTATTTTTCTTGGAAGTTCAACAAGATGCAATGATGATGTGTTGTGTCATTTTAAAGATTTCGTCGAGCTGATTAATTTGACACTTTGGTTAACAAATTTGGTCCACATTTGCCAAAGTTATCGAGCTTCAAAATTTGAAAAGTAACAAAATATGTGTGTTTGAGCACATAAAGTACTATTTTTCTTGGAAGTTCAACAAGATGCAATTCTGATGTGTTGTGACATCTTCAAAATCTCGTCGAGCTGATTAATTTGACACTTTGTTTAACAAATTTGGTCCACATTTGCCAAAGTTATCGAGCTTCAAAGTTTGAAAAGTCACAAAAGTTGTGTGTTTGAGCACATAAAGTACTATTTTTCTTGGAAATTCAACAAGATGCAATTCTGATGTGTTGTGACATATTCAAAATCTCGTCGAGCTGATTAATTTGACACTTTGTTTAACAAATTTGGTCTTCATTTGCCGAAGCTATCGAGCTTCAAAGTTTGAAAAGTCACAAAAGTTATGTGTTTGAGCACATACTGTACTATTTTTCTTGGAAGTTCAACAAGATGTAATCATGGTGTGTTGTGTCATTTTAAAGATCTCGTCGAGCTGATTAATTTGACACTTTGGTTAACAAATTTGGTCCACATTTGCCAAAGTTATCGAGCTTCAAAGTTTGAAAAGTAACAAAATATGTGTGTTTGAGCACATAAAGTACTATTTTTCTTGGAAGTTCAACAAGATGCAATTCTGATGTGTTGTGACATCTTCAAAATCTCGTCGAGCTGATTAATTTGACACTTTGTTTAACAAATTTGGTCCACATTTGCCAAAGTTATCGAGCTTCAAAATTGGAAAAGTCACAAAAGTTGTGTGTTTGAGCACATAAAGTACTATTTTTCTTGGAAATTCAACAAGATGCAATTCTGATGTGTTGTGACATCTTCAAAATCTCGTCGAGCTGATTAATTTGACACTTTGTTTAACAAATTTGGTCTTCATTTGCCGAAGCTATCGAGCTTCAAAGTTTGAAAAGTCACAAAAGTTATGTGTTTGAGCACATACTGTACTATTTTTCTTGGAAGTTCAACAAGATGTAATCGTGGTGTGTTGTGTCATTTTAAAGATCTCGTCGAGCTGATTAATTTGACACTTTGGTTAACAAATTTGGTCCACATTTGCCAAAGTTATCGAGCTTCAAAGTTTGAAAAGTAACAAAATATGTGTGTTTGAGCACATAAAGTACTATTTTTCTTGGAAGTTCAACAAGATGCAATTCTGATGTGTTGTGACATCTTCAAAATCTCGTCGAGCTGATTAATTTGACACTTTGTTTAACAAATTTGGTCCACATTTGCCAAAGTTATCGAGCTTCAAAATTGGAAAAGTCACAAAAGTTGTGTGTTTGAGCACATAAAGTACTATTTTTCTTGGAAATTCAACAAGATGCAATCATGGTGTGTTGTGTCATTTTAAAGATCTCGTCGAGCTGATTAATTTGACACTTTGTTTAACAAATTTGGTCTTCATTTGCCGAAGCTATCGAGCTTCAAAGTTTGAAAAGTCACAAAAGTTATGTGTTTGAGCACATACTGTACTATTTTTCTTGGAAGTTCAACAAGATGTAATCATGGTGTGTTGTGTCATTTTAAAGATCTCGTCGAGCTGATTAATTTGACACTTTGGTTAACAAATTTGGTCCACATTTGCCAAAGTTATCGAGCTTCAAAGTTTGAAAAGTAACAAAATATGTGTGTTTGAGCACATAAAGTACTATTTTTCTTGGAAATTCAACAAGATGCAATTCTGATGTGTTGTGACATATTCAAAATCTCGTCGAGCTGATTAATTTGACACTTTGTTTAACAAATTTGGTCTTCATTTGCCGAAGCTATCGAGCTTCAAAGTTTGAGAAGTCACAAAAGTTATGTGTTTGAGCACATAATGTACTATTTTTCTTGGAAGTTCAACAAGATGTAATCATGGTGTGTTGTGTCATTTTAAAGATCTCGTCGAGCTGATTAATTTGACACTTTGGTTAACAAATTTGGTCCACATTTGCCAAAGTTATCGAGCTTCAAAGTTTGAAAAGTAACAAAATATGTGTGTTTGAGCACATAAAGTACTATTTTTCTTGGAAGTTCAACAAGATGTAATCATGGTGTGTTGTGTCATTTTAAAGATCTCGTCGAGCTGATTAATTTGACCCTTTGTTTACCAAATTTGGTCCACATTTGCCAAAGTTATCGAGCTTCAAAGTTTGAAAAGTCACAAAAGTTGTGTGTTTGAGCACATAAAGTACTATTTTTCTTGGAAGTTCAACAAGATGTAATCATGGTGTGTTTGTGTCATTTTAAAGATCTCGTCGAGCTGATTAATTCGACACTTTGTTTAACAAATTTGGTCTTTATTTGCCGAAGCTATCCAGCTTCAAAATTTGAAAAGTCACAAAAGTTGTTTGTTTGAGCACATAAAGTACTATTTTTCTTGGAAGTTCAACAAGATGCAATCATGATGTGTTGTGACATATTCAAAATCTCGTCGAGCTGATTAATTTGACACTTTGTTTAACAAATTTAGTCCACATTTGCCAAAGTTATCGAGCTTCAGAGTTTGAAAAGTCACAAAATATGTGTGTTTGAGCACATAAAGTACTATTTTTCTTGGAAATTCAACAAGATGCAATCATGGTGTGTTGTGTCATTTTAAAGATCTCGTCGAGCTGATTAATTTGACACTTTGTTTAACAAATTTGGTCTTCATTTGCCGAAGCTATCGAGCTTCAAAATTTGAAAAGTCACAAAAGTTGTGTGTCTGAGCACATAATGTACTATTTTTCTTGGAAGTTCAACAAGATGCAATGATGATGTGTTGTGTCATTTTAAAGATTTCGTCGAGCTGATTAATTTGACACTTTGGTTAACAAATTTGGTCCACATTTGCCAAAGTTATCGAGCTTCAAAGTTTGAAAAGTAACAAAATATGTGTGTTTGAGCACATAAAGTACTATTTTTCTTGGAAGTTCAACAAGATGCAATTCTGATGTGTTGTGACATCTTCAAAATCTCGTCGAGCTGATTAATTTGACACTTTGTTTAACAAATTTGGTCCACATTTGCCAAAGTTATCGAGCTTCAAAGTTTGAAAAGTCACAAAAGTTGTGTGTTTGAGCACATAAAGTACTATTTTTCTTGGAAATTCAACAAGATGCAATTCTGATGTGTTGTGACATCTTCAAAATCTCGTCGAGCTGATTAATTTGACACTTTGTTTAACAAATTTGGTCCACATTTGCCAAAGTTATCGAGCTTCAAAATTGGAAAAGTCACAAAAGTTGTGTGTTTGAGCACATAAAGTACTATTTTTCTTGGAAGTTCAACAAGATGCAATGATGATGTGTTGTGTCATTTTAAAGATTTCGTCGAGCTGATTAATTTGACACTTTGGTTAACAAATTTGGTCCACATTTGCCAAAGTTATCGAGCTTCAAAGTTTGAAAAGTAACAAAATATGTGTGTTTGAGCACATAAAGTACTATTTTTCTTGGAAGTTCAACAAGATGCAATTCTGATGTGTTGTGACATCTTCAAAATCTCGTCGAGCTGATTAATTTGACACTTTGTTTAACAAATTTGGTCCACATTTGCCAAAGTTATCAAGCTTCAAAGTTTGAAAAGTCACAAAAGTTGTGTGTTTGAGCACATAAAGTACTATTTTTCTTGGAAATTCAACAAGATGCAATTCTGATGTGTTGTGACATCTTCAAAATCTCGTCGAGCTGATTAATTTGACACTTTGTTTAACAAATTTGGTCCACATTTGCCAAAGTTATCGAGCTTCAAAATTGGAAAAGTCACAAAAGTTGTGTGTTTGAGCACATAATGTACTATTTTTCTTGGAAGTTCAACAAGATGCAATGATGATGTGTTGTGTCATTTTAAAGATTTCGTCGAGCTGATTAATTTGACACTTTGGTTAACAAATTTGGTCCACATTTGCCAAAGTTATCGAGCTTCAAAGTTTGAAAAGTAACAAAATATGTGTGTTTGAGCACATAAAGTACTATTTTTCTTGGAAGTTCAACAAGATGCAATTCTGATGTGTTGTGACATCTTCAAAATCTCGTCGAGCTGATTAATTTGACACTTTGTTTAACAAATTTGGTCCACATTTGCCAAAGTTATCGAGCTTCAAAATTGGAAAAGTCACAAAAGTTGTGTGTTTGAGCACATAAAGTACTATTTTTCTTGGAAGTTCAACAAGATGCAATGATGATGTGTTGTGTCATTTTAAAGATTTCGTCGAGCTGATTAATTTGACACTTTGGTTAACAAATTTGGTCCACATTTGCCAAAGTTATCGAGCTTCAAAATTTGAAAAGTAACAAAATATGTGTGTTTGAGCACATAAAGTACTATTTTTCTTGGAAGTTCAACAAGATGCAATTCTGATGTGTTGTGACATCTTCAAAATCTCGTCGAGCTGATTAATTTGACACTTTGTTTAACAAATTTGGTCCACATTTGCCAAAGTTATCGAGCTTCAAAGTTTGAAAAGTCACAAAAGTTGTGTGTTTGAGCACATAAAGTACTATTTTTCTTGGAAATTCAACAAGATGCAATTCTGATGTGTTGTGACATATTCAAAATCTCGTCGAGCTGATTAATTTGACACTTTGTTTAACAAATTTGGTCTTCATTTGCCGAAGCTATCGAGCTTCAAAGTTTGAAAAGTCACAAAAGTTATGTGTTTGAGCACATACTGTACTATTTTTCTTGGAAGTTCAACAAGATGTAATCATGGTGTGTTGTGTCATTTTAAAGATCTCGTCGAGCTGATTAATTTGACACTTTGGTTAACAAATTTGGTCCACATTTGCCAAAGTTATCGAGCTTCAAAGTTTGAAAAGTAACAAAATATGTGTGTTTGAGCACATAAAGTACTATTTTTCTTGGAAGTTCAACAAGATGCAATTCTGATGTGTTGTGACATCTTCAAAATCTCGTCGAGCTGATTAATTTGACACTTTGTTTAACAAATTTGGTCCACATTTGCCAAAGTTATCGAGCTTCAAAATTGGAAAAGTCACAAAAGTTGTGTGTTTGAGCACATAAAGTACTATTTTTCTTGGAAATTCAACAAGATGCAATTCTGATGTATTGTGACATCTTCAAAATCTCGTCGAGCTGATTAATTTGACACTTTGTTTAACAAATTTGGTATTCATTTGCCGAAGCTATCGAGCTTCAAAATTTGAAAAGTCACAAAAGTTGTGTGTCTGAGCACATAATGTACTATTTTTCTTGGAAGTTCAACAAGATGCAATGATGATGTGTTGTGTCATTTTAAAGATTTCGTCGAGCTGATTAATTTGACACTTTGGTTAACAAATTTGGTCCACATTTGCCAAAGTTATCGAGCTTCAAAGTTTGAAAAGTAACAAAATATGTGTGTTTGAGCACATAAAGTACTATTTTTCTTGGAAGTTCAACAAGATGCAATTCTGATGTGTTGTGACATCTTCAAAATCTCGTCGAGCTGATTAATTTGACACTTTGTTTAACAAATTTGGTCCACATTTGCCAAAGTTATCGAGCTTCAAAATTGGAAAAGTCACAAAAGTTGTGTGTTTGAGCACATAAAGTACTATTTTTCTTGGAAATTCAACAAGATGCAATTCTGATGTGTTGTGACATCTTCAAAATCTCGTCGAGCTGATTAATTTGACACTTTGGTTAACAAATTTGGTCCACATTTGCCAAAGTTATCGAGCTTCAAAGTTTGAAAAGTAACAAAATATGTGTGTTTGAGCACATAAAGTACTATTTTTCTTGGAAGTTCAACAAGATGCAATTCTGATGTGTTGTGACATCTTCAAAATCTCGTCGAGCTGATTAATTTGACACTTTGTTTAACAAATTTGGTCCACATTTGCCAAAGTTATCGAGCTTCAAAATTGGAAAAGTCACAAAAGTTGTGTGTTTGAGCACATAAAGTACTATTTTTCTTGGAAATTCAACAAGATGCAATTCTGATGTGTTGTGACATCTTCAAAATCTCGTCGAGCTGATTAATTTGACACTTTGTTTAACAAATTTGGTCTTCATTTGCCGAAGCTATCGAGCTTCAAAGTTTGAAAAGTCACAAAAGTTATGTGTTTGAGCACATACTGTACTATTTTTCTTGGAAGTTCAACAAGATGTAATCGTGGTGTGTTGTGTCATTTTAAAGATCTCGTCGAGCTGATTAATTTGACACTTTGGTTAACAAATTTGGTCCACATTTGCCAAAGTTATCGAGCTTCAAAGTTTGAAAAGTAACAAAATATGTGTGTTTGAGCACATAAAGTACTATTTTTCTTGGAAGTTCAACAAGATGCAATTCTGATGTGTTGTGACATCTTCAAAATCTCGTCGAGCTGATTAATTTGACACTTTGTTTAACAAATTTGGTCCACATTTGCCAAAGTTATCGAGCTTCAAAATTGGAAAAGTCACAAAAGTTGTGTGTTTGAGCACATAAAGTACTATTTTTCTTGGAAATTCAACAAGATG
Organism: Euwallacea fornicatus; assembly: GCF_040115645.1. NCBI lineage: Eukaryota > Metazoa > Arthropoda > Insecta > Coleoptera > Curculionidae > Euwallacea > Euwallacea fornicatus. Next base: position 353,088 of record NW_027096024.1, on the reverse strand, counting down.
CAATTCTGATGTGTTGTGACATCTTCAAAATCTCGTCGAGCTGATTAATTTGACACTTTGGTTAACAAATTTGGTCCACATTTGCCAAAGTTATCGAGCTTCAAAGTTTGAAAAGTAACAAAATATGTGTGTTTGAGCACATAAAGTACTATTTTTCTTGGAAGTTCAACAAGATGCAATTCTGATGTGTTGTGACATCTTCAAAATCTCGTCGAGCTGATTAATTTGACACTTTGTTTAACAAATTTGGTCCACATTTGCCAAAGTTATCGAGCTTCAAAATTGGAAAAGTCACAAAAGTTGTGTGTTTGAGCACATAAAGTACTATTTTTCTTGGAAATTCAACAAGATGCAATTCTGATGTGTTGTGACATCTTCAAAATCTCGTCGAGCTGATTAATTTGACACTTTGTTTAACAAATTTGGTCTTCATTTGCCGAAGCTATCGAGCTTCAAAGTTTGAAAAGTCACAAAAGTTATGTGTTTGAGCACATACTGTACTATTTTTCTTGGAAGTTCAACAAGATGTAATCGTGGTGTGTTGTGTCATTTTAAAGATCTCGTCGAGCTGATTAATTTGACACTTTGGTTAACAAATTTGGTCCACATTTGCCAAAGTTATCGAGCTTCAAAGTTTGAAAAGTAACAAAATATGTGTGTTTGAGCACATAAAGTACTATTTTTCTTGGAAGTTCAACAAGATGCAATTCTGATGTGTTGTGACATCTTCAAAATCTCGTCGAGCTGATTAATTTGACACTTTGTTTAACAAATTTGGTCCACATTTGCCAAAGTTATCGAGCTTCAAAATTGGAAAAGTCACAAAAGTTGTGTGTTTGAGCACATAAAGTACTATTTTTCTTGGAAATTCAACAAGATGCAATCATGGTGTGTTGTGTCATTTTAAAGATCTCGTCGAGCTGATTAATTTGACACTTTGTTTAACAAATTTGGTCTTCATTTGCCGAAGCTATCGAGCTTCAAAGTTTGAAAAGTCACAAAAGTTATGTGTTTGAGCACATACTGTACTATTTTTCTTGGAAGTTCAACAAGATGTAATCATGGTGTGTTGTGTCATTTTAAAGATCTCGTCGAGCTGATTAATTTGACACTTTGGTTAACAAATTTGGTCCACATTTGCCAAAGTTATCGAGCTTCAAAGTTTGAAAAGTAACAAAATATGTGTGTTTGAGCACATAAAGTACTATTTTTCTTGGAAATTCAACAAGATGCAATTCTGATGTGTTGTGACATATTCAAAATCTCGTCGAGCTGATTAATTTGACACTTTGTTTAACAAATTTGGTCTTCATTTGCCGAAGCTATCGAGCTTCAAAGTTTGAGAAGTCACAAAAGTTATGTGTTTGAGCACATAATGTACTATTTTTCTTGGAAGTTCAACAAGATGTAATCATGGTGTGTTGTGTCATTTTAAAGATCTCGTCGAGCTGATTAATTTGACACTTTGGTTAACAAATTTGGTCCACATTTGCCAAAGTTATCGAGCTTCAAAGTTTGAAAAGTAACAAAATATGTGTGTTTGAGCACATAAAGTACTATTTTTCTTGGAAGTTCAACAAGATGCAATTCTGATGTGTTGTGACATCTTCAAAATCTCGTCGAGCTGATTAATTTGACACTTTGTTTAACAAATTTGGTCCACATTTGCCAAAGTTATCGAGCTTCAAAATTGGAAAAGTCACAAAAGTTGTGTGTTTGAGCACATAAAGTACTATTTTTCTTGGAAATTCAACAAGATGCAATGATGATGTGTTGTATCATTTTAAAGATCTCGTCGAGCTGATTAATTTGACCCTTTGTTTACCAAATTTGGTCCACATTTGCCAAAGTTATCGAGCTTCAAAGTTTGAAAAGTCACAAAAGTTGTGTGTTTGAGCACATAAAGTACTATTTTTCTTGGAAGTTCAACAAGATGTAATCATGGTGTGTTTGTGTCATTTTAAAGATCTCGTCGAGCTGATTAATTCGACACTTTGTTTAACAAATTTGGTCTTTATTTGCCGAAGCTATCCAGCTTCAAAATTTGAAAAGTCACAAAAGTTGTTTGTTTGAGCACATAAAGTACTATTTTTCTTGGAAGTTCAACAAGATGCAATCATGATGTGTTGTGACATATTCAAAATCTCGTCGAGCTGATTAATTTGACACTTTGTTTAACAAATTTAGTCCACATTTGCCAAAGTTATCGAGCTTCAGAGTTTGAAAAGTCACAAAATATGTGTGTTTGAGCACATAAAGTACTATTTTTCTTGGAAATTCAACAAGATGCAATCATGGTGTGTTGTGTCATTTTAAAGATCTCGTCGAGCTGATTAATTTGACACTTTGTTTAACAAATTTGGTCTTCATTTGCCGAAGCTATCGAGCTTCAAAATTTGAAAAGTCACAAAAGTTGTGTGTCTGAGCACATAATGTACTATTTTTCTTGGAAGTTCAACAAGATGCAATGATGATGTGTTGTGTCATTTTAAAGATTTCGTCGAGCTGATTAATTTGACACTTTGGTTAACAAATTTGGTCCACATTTGCCAAAGTTATCGAGCTTCAAAGTTTGAAAAGTAACAAAATATGTGTGTTTGAGCACATAAAGTACTATTTTTCTTGGAAGTTCAACAAGATGCAATTCTGATGTGTTGTGACATCTTCAAAATCTCGTCGAGCTGATTAATTTGACACTTTGTTTAACAAATTTGGTCCACATTTGCCAAAGTTATCGAGCTTCAAAGTTTGAAAAGTCACAAAAGTTGTGTGTTTGAGCACATAAAGTACTATTTTTCTTGGAAATTCAACAAGATGCAATTCTGATGTGTTGTGACATCTTCAAAATCTCGTCGAGCTGATTAATTTGACACTTTGTTTAACAAATTTGGTCCACATTTGCCAAAGTTATCGAGCTTCAAAATTGGAAAAGTCACAAAAGTTGTGTGTTTGAGCACATAAAGTACTATTTTTCTTGGAAATTCAACAAGATGCAATGATGATGTGTTGTATCATTTTAAAGATCTCGTCGAGCTGATTAATTTGACCCTTTGTTTAACAAATTTGGTCCACATTTGCCAAAGTTATCGAGCTTCAGAGTTTGAAAAGTCACAAAATATGTGTGTTTGAGCACATAAAGTACTATTTTTCTTGGAAATTCAACAAGATGCAATCATGGTGTGTTGTGTCATTTTAAAGATCTCGTCGAGCTGATTAATTTGACACTTTGTTTAACAAATTTGGTCCTCATTTGCCGAAGCTATCGAGCTTCAAAATTTGAAAAGTCACAAAAGTTGTGTGTCTGAGCACATAATGTACTATTTTTCTTGGAAGTTCAACAAGATGCAATGATGATGTGTTGTGTCATTTTAAAGATTTCGTCGAGCTGATTAATTTGACACTTTGGTTAACAAATTTGGTCCACATTTGCCAAAGTTATCGAGCTTCAAAGTTTGAAAAGTAACAAAATATGTGTGTTTGAGCACATAAAGTACTATTTTTCTTGGAAGTTCAACAAGATGCAATTCTGATGTGTTGTGACATCTTCAAAATCTCGTCGAGCTGATTAATTTGACACTTTGTTTAACAAATTTGGTCCACATTTGCCAAAGTTATCAAGCTTCAAAGTTTGAAAAGTCACAAAAGTTGTGTGTTTGAGCACATAAAGTACTATTTTTCTTGGAAATTCAACAAGATGCAATTCTGATGTGTTGTGACATCTTCAAAATCTCGTCGAGCTGATTAATTTGACACTTTGTTTAACAAATTTGGTCCACATTTGCCAAAGTTATCGAGCTTCAAAATTGGAAAAGTCACAAAAGTTGTGTGTTTGAGCACATAATGTACTATTTTTCTTGGAAGTTCAACAAGATGCAATGATGATGTGTTGTGTCATTTTAAAGATTTCGTCGAGCTGATTAATTTGACACTTTGGTTAACAAATTTGGTCCACATTTGCCAAAGTTATCGAGCTTCAAAGTTTGAAAAGTAACAAAATATGTGTGTTTGAGCACATAAAGTACTATTTTTCTTGGAAGTTCAACAAGATGCAATTCTGATGTGTTGTGACATCTTCAAAATCTCGTCGAGCTGATTAATATGACACTTTGTTTAACAAATTTGGTCCACATTTGCCAAAGTTATCGAGCTTCAAAATTGGAAAAGTCACAAAAGTTGTGTGTTTGAGCACATAAAGTACTATTTTTCTTGGAAATTCAACAAGATGCAATTCTGATGTGTTGTGACATCTTCAAAATCTCGTCGAGCTGATTAATTTGACACTTTGTTTAACAAATTTGGTCCACATTTGCCAAAGTTATCGAGCTTCAAAATTGGAAAAGTCACAAAAGTTGTGTGTTTGAGCACATAAAGTACTATTTTTCTTGGAAGTTCAACAAGATGCAATTCTGATGTGTTGTGACATCTTCAAAATCTCGTCGAGCTGATTAATTTGACACTTTGTTTAACAAATTTGGTCTTCATTTGCCGAAGCTATCGAGCTTCAAAGTTTGAAAAGTCACAAAAGTTATGTGTTTGAGCACATAATGTACTATTTTTCTTGGAAGATCAACAAGATGTAATCATGGTGTGTTGTGTCATTTTAAAGATCTCGTCGAGCTGATTAATTTGACACTTTGGTTAACAAATTTGGTCCACATTTGCCAAAGTTATCGAGCTTCAAAGTTTGAAAAGTAACAAAATATGTGTGTTTGAGCACATAAAGTACTATTTTTCTTGGAAGTTCAACAAGATGTAATCATGGTGTGTTGTGTCATTTTAAAGATCTCGTCGAGCTGATTACTTTGACACTTTGTTTAACAAATTTGGTCTTCATTTGCCGAAGCTATCGAGCTTCAAAATTTGAAAAGTCACAAAAGTTGTGTGTCTGAGCACATAATGTACTATTTTTCTTGGAAGTTCAACAAGATGCAATGATGATGTGTTGTGTCATTTTAAAGATCTCGTCGAGCTGATTAATTTGACACTTTGGTTAACAAATTTGGTCCACATTTGCCAAAGTTATCGAGCTTCAAAGTTTGAAAAGTAACAAAATATGTGTGTTTGAGCACATAAAGTACTATTTTTCTTGGAAGTTCAACAAGATGCAATTCTGATGTGTTGTGACATCTTCAAAATCTCGTCGAGCTGATTAAATTGACACTTTGTTTAACAAATTTGGTCCACATTTGCCAAAGTTATCGAGCTTCAAAGTTTGAAAAGTCACAAAAGTTGTGTGTTTGAGCACATAAAGTACTATTTTTCTTGGAAATTCAACAAGATGCAATTCTGATGTGTTGTGACATATTCAAAATCTCGTCGAGCTGATTAATTTGACACTTTATTTAACAAATTTGGTCTTCATTTGCCGAAGCTATCGAGCTTCAAAGTTTGAAAAGTCACAAAAGTTATGTGTTTGAGCACATACTGTACTATTTTTCTTGGAAGTTCAACAAGATGTAATCATGGTGTGTTGTGTCATTTTAAAGATCTCGTCGAGCTGATTAATTTGACACTTTGTTTAACAAATTTGGTCTTCATTTGCCGAAGCTATCGAGCTTCAAAGTTTGAAAAGTCACAAAAGTTATGTGTTTGAGCACATACTGTACTATTTTTCTTGGAAGTTCAACAAGATGTAATCATGGTGTGTTGTGTCATTTTAAAGATCTCGTCGAGCTGATTAATTTGACACTTTGTTTAACAAATTTGGTCCACATTTGCCAAAGTTATCGAGCTTCAAAATTGGAAAAGTCACAAAAGTTGTGTGTTTGAGCACATAAAGTACTATTTTTCTTGGAAATTCAACAAGATGCAATTCTGATATGTTGTGACATCTTCAAAATCTCGTCGAGCTGATTAATTTGACACTTTGTTTAACAAATTTGGTCCACATTTGCCAAAGTTATCGAGCTTCAAAATTGGAAAAGTCACAAAAGTTGTGTGTTTGAGCACATAAAGTACTATTTTTCTTGGAAATTCAACAAGATGCAATTCTGATGTGTTGTGACATCTTCAAAATCTCGTCGAGCTGATTAATTTGACACTTTGTTTAACAAATTTGGTCCACATTTGCCAAAGTTATCGAGCTTCAAAATTGGAAAAGTCACAAAAGTTGTGTGTTTGAGCACATAAAGTACTATTTTTCTTGGAAATTCAACAAGATGCAATTCTGATGTGTTGTGACATCTTCAAAATCTCGTCGAGCTGATTAATTTGACACTTTGTTTAACAAATTTGGTCTTCATTTGCCGAAGCTATCGAGCTTCAAAGTTTGAAAAGTCACAAAAGTTATGTGTTTGAGCACATACTGTACTATTTTTCTTGGAAGTTCAACAAGATGTAATCGTGGTGTGTTGTGTCATTTTAAAGATCTCGTCGAGCTGATTAATTTGACACTTTGGTTAACAAATTTGGTCCACATTTGCCAAAGTTATCGAGCTTCAAAGTTTGAAAAGTAACAAAATATGTGTGTTTGAGCACATAAAGTACTATTTTTCTTGGAAGTTCAACAAGATGCAATTCTGATGTGTTGTGACATCTTCAAAATCTCGTCGAGCTGATTAATTTGACACTTTGTTTAACAAATTTGGTCCACATTTGCCAAAGTTATCGAGCTTCAAAATTGGAAAAGTCACAAAAGTTGTGTGTTTGAGCACATAAAGTACTATTTTTCTTGGAAATTCAACAAGATGCAATCATGGTGTGTTGTGTCATTTTAAAGATCTCGTCGAGCTGATTAATTTGACACTTTGTTTAACAAATTTGGTCTTCATTTGCCGAAGCTATCGAGCTTCAAAGTTTGAAAAGTCACAAAAGTTATGTGTTTGAGCACATACTGTACTATTTTTCTTGGAAGTTCAACAAGATGTAATCATGGTGTGTTGTGTCATTTTAAAGATCTCGTCGAGCTGATTAATTTGACACTTTGGTTAACAAATTTGGTCCACATTTGCCAAAGTTATCGAGCTTCAAAGTTTGAAAAGTAACAAAATATGTGTGTTTGAGCACATAAAGTACTATTTTTCTTGGAAATTCAACAAGATGCAATTCTGATGTGTTGTGACATATTCAAAATCTCGTCGAGCTGATTAATTTGACACTTTGTTTAACAAATTTGGTCTTCATTTGCCGAAGCTATCGAGCTTCAAAGTTTGAGAAGTCACAAAAGTTATGTGTTTGAGCACATAATGTACTATTTTTCTTGGAAGTTCAACAAGATGTAATCATGGTGTGTTGTGTCATTTTAAAGATCTCGTCGAGCTGATTAATTTGACACTTTGGTTAACAAATTTGGTCCACATTTGCCAAAGTTATCGAGCTTCAAAGTTTGAAAAGTAACAAAATATGTGTGTTTGAGCACATAAAGTACTATTTTTCTTGGAAGTTCAACAAGATGCAATTCTGATGTGTTGTGACATCTTCAAAATCTCGTCGAGCTGATTAATTTGACACTTTGTTTAACAAATTTGGTCCACATTTGCCAAAGTTATCGAGCTTCAAAATTGGAAAAGTCACAAAAGTTGTGTGTTTGAGCACATAAAGTACTATTTTTCTTGGAAATTCAACAAGATGCAATGATGATGTGTTGTATCATTTTAAAGATCTCGTCGAGCTGATTAATTTGACCCTTTGTTTACCAAATTTGGTCCACATTTGCCAAAGTTATCGAGCTTCAAAGTTTGAAAAGTCACAAAAGTTGTGTGTTTGAGCACATAAAGTACTATTTTTCTTGGAAGTTCAACAAGATGTAATCATGGTGTGTTTGTGTCATTTTAAAGATCTCGTCGAGCTGATTAATTCGACACTTTGTTTAACAAATTTGGTCTTTATTTGCCGAAGCTATCCAGCTTCAAAATTTGAAAAGTCACAAAAGTTGTTTGTTTGAGCACATAAAGTACTATTTTTCTTGGAAGTTCAACAAGATGCAATCATGATGTGTTGTGACATATTCAAAATCTCGTCGAGCTGATTAATTTGACACTTTGTTTAACAAATTTAGTCCACATTTGCCAAAGTTATCGAGCTTCAGAGTTTGAAAAGTCACAAAATATGTGTGTTTGAGCACATAAAGTACTATTTTTCTTGGAAATTCAACAAGATGCAATCATGGTGTGTTGTGTCATTTTAAAGATCTCGTCGAGCTGATTAATTTGACACTTTGTTTAACAAATTTGGTCTTCATTTGCCGAAGCTATCGAGCTTCAAAATTTGAAAAGTCACAAAAGTTGTGTGTCTGAGCACATAATGTACTATTTTTCTTGGAAGTTCAACAAGATGCAATGATGATGTGTTGTGTCATTTTAAAGATTTCGTCGAGCTGATTAATTTGACACTTTGGTTAACAAATTTGGTCCACATTTGCCAAAGTTATCGAGCTTCAAAGTTTGAAAAGTAACAAAATATGTGTGTTTGAGCACATAAAGTACTATTTTTCTTGGAAGTTCAACAAGATGCAATTCTGATGTGTTGTGACATCTTCAAAATCTCGTCGAGCTGATTAATTTGACACTTTGTTTAACAAATTTGGTCCACATTTGCCAAAGTTATCGAGCTTCAAAGTTTGAAAAGTCACAAAAGTTGTGTGTTTGAGCACATAAAGTACTATTTTTCTTGGAAATTCAACAAGATGCAATTCTGATGTGTTGTGACATCTTCAAAATCTCGTCGAGCTGATTAATTTGACACTTTGTTTAACAAATTTGGTCCACATTTGCCAAAGTTATCGAGCTTCAAAATTGGAAAAGTCACAAAAGTTGTGTGTTTGAGCACATAAAGTACTATTTTTCTTGGAAATTCAACAAGATGCAATGATGATGTGTTGTATCATTTTAAAGATCTCGTCGAGCTGATTAATTTGACCCTTTGTTTAACAAATTTGGTCCACATTTGCCAAAGTTATCGAGCTTCAGAGTTTGAAAAGTCACAAAATATGTGTGTTTGAGCACATAAAGTACTATTTTTCTTGGAAATTCAACAAGATGCAATCATGGTGTGTTGTGTCATTTTAAAGATCTCGTCGAGCTGATTAATTTGACACTTTGTTTAACAAATTTGGTCCTCATTTGCCGAAGCTATCGAGCTTCAAAATTTGAAAAGTCACAAAAGTTGTGTGTCTGAGCACATAATGTACTATTTTTCTTGGAAGTTCAACAAGATGCAATGATGATGTGTTGTGTCATTTTAAAGATTTCGTCGAGCTGATTAATTTGACACTTTGGTTAACAAATTTGGTCCACATTTGCCAAAGTTATCGAGCTTCAAAGTTTGAAAAGTAACAAAATATGTGTGTTTGAGCACATAAAGTACTATTTTTCTTGGAAGTTCAACAAGATGCAATTCTGATGTGTTGTGACATCTTCAAAATCTCGTCGAGCTGATTAATTTGACACTTTGTTTAACAAATTTGGTCCACATTTGCCAAAGTTATCAAGCTTCAAAGTTTGAAAAGTCACAAAAGTTGTGTGTTTGAGCACATAAAGTACTATTTTTCTTGGAAATTCAACAAGATGCAATTCTGATGTGTTGTGACATCTTCAAAATCTCGTCGAGCTGATTAATTTGACACTTTGTTTAACAAATTTGGTCCACATTTGCCAAAGTTATCGAGCTTCAAAATTGGAAAAGTCACAAAAGTTGTGTGTTTGAGCACATAATGTACTATTTTTCTTGGAAGTTCAACAAGATGCAATGATGATGTGTTGTGTCATTTTAAAGATTTCGTCGAGCTGATTAATTTGACACTTTGGTTAACAAATTTGGTCCACATTTGCCAAAGTTATCGAGCTTCAAAGTTTGAAAAGTAACAAAATATGTGTGTTTGAGCACATAAAGTACTATTTTTCTTGGAAGTTCAACAAGATGCAATTCTGATGTGTTGTGACATCTTCAAAATCTCGTCGAGCTGATTAATATGACACTTTGTTTAACAAATTTGGTCCACATTTGCCAAAGTTATCGAGCTTCAAAATTGGAAAAGTCACAAAAGTTGTGTGTTTGAGCACATAAAGTACTATTTTTCTTGGAAATTCAACAAGATGCAATTCTGATGTGTTGTGACATCTTCAAAATCTCGTCGAGCTGATTAATTTGACACTTTGTTTAACAAATTTGGTCCACATTTGCCAAAGTTATCGAGCTTCAAAATTGGAAAAGTCACAAAAGTTGTGTGTTTGAGCACATAAAGTACTATTTTTCTTGGAAGTTCAACAAGATGCAATTCTGATGTGTTGTGACATCTTCAAAATCTCGTCGAGCTGATTAATTTGACACTTTGTTTAACAAATTTGGTCTTCATTTGCCGAAGCTATCGAGCTTCAAAGTTTGAAAAGTCACAAAAGTTATGTGTTTGAGCACATAATGTACTATTTTTCTTGGAAGATCAACAAGATGTAATCATGGTGTGTTGTGTCATTTTAAAGATCTCGTCGAGCTGATTAATTTGACACTTTGGTTAACAAATTTGGTCCACATTTGCCAAAGTTATCGAGCTTCAAAGTTTGAAAAGTAACAAAATATGTGTGTTTGAGCACATAAAGTACTATTTTTCTTGGAAGTTCAACAAGATGTAATCATGGTGTGTTGTGTCATTTTAAAGATCTCGTCGAGCTGATTACTTTGACACTTTGTTTAACAAATTTGGTCTTCATTTGCCGAAGCTATCGAGCTTCAAAATTTGAAAAGTCACAAAAGTTGTGTGTCTGAGCACATAATGTACTATTTTTCTTGGAAGTTCAACAAGATGCAATGATGATGTGTTGTGTCATTTTAAAGATCTCGTCGAGCTGATTAATTTGACACTTTGGTTAACAAATTTGGTCCACATTTGCCAAAGTTATCGAGCTTCAAAGTTTGAAAAGTAACAAAATATGTGTGTTTGAGCACATAAAGTACTATTTTTCTTGGAAGTTCAACAAGATGCAATTCTGATGTGTTGTGACATCTTCAAAATCTCGTCGAGCTGATTAAATTGACACTTTGTTTAACAAATTTGGTCCACATTTGCCAAAGTTATCGAGCTTCAAAGTTTGAAAAGTCACAAAAGTTGTGTGTTTGAGCACATAAAGTACTATTTTTCTTGGAAATTCAACAAGATGCAATTCTGATGTGTTGTGACATATTCAAAATCTCGTCGAGCTGATTAATTTGACACTTTATTTAACAAATTTGGTCTTCATTTGCCGAAGCTATCGAGCTTCAAAGTTTGAAAAGTCACAAAAGTTATGTGTTTGAGCACATACTGTACTATTTTTCTTGGAAGTTCAACAAGATGTAATCATGGTGTGTTGTGTCATTTTAAAGATCTCGTCGAGCTGATTAATTTGACACTTTGGTTAACAAATTTGGTCCACATTTGCCAAAGTTATCGAGCTTCAAAGTTTGAAAAGTAACAAAATATGTGTGTTTGAGCACATAAAGTACTATTTTTCTTGGAAGTTCAACAAGATGCAATTCTGATGTGTTGTGACATCTTCAAAATCTCGTCGAGCTGATTAATTTGACACTTTGTTTAACAAATTTGGTCCACATTTGCCAAAGTTATCGAGCTTCAAAATTGGAAAAGTCACAAAAGTTGTGTGTTTGAGCACATAAAGTACTATTTTTCTTGGAAATTCAACAAGATGCAATCATGGTGTGTTGTGTCATTTTAAAGATCTCGTCGAGCTGATTAATTTGACACTTTGTTTAACAAATTTGGTCTTCATTTGCCGAAGCTATCGAGCTTCAAAATTTGAAAAGTCACAAAAGTTGTGTGTCTGAGCACATAATGTACTATTTTTCTTGGAAGTTCAACAAGATGCAATGATGATGTGTTGTGTCATTTTAAAGATTTCGTCGAGCTGATTAATTTGACACTTTGGTTAACAAATTTGGTCCACATTTGCCAAAGTTATCGAGCTTCAAAGTTTGAAAAGTAACAAAATATGTGTGTTTGAGCACATAAAGTACTATTTTTCTTGGAAGTTCAACAAGATGCAATTCTGATGTGTTGTGACATCTTCAAAATCTCGTCGAGCTGATTAATATGACACTTTGTTTAACAAATTTGGTCCACATTTGCCAAAGTTATCGAGCTTCAAAGTTTGAAAAGTAACAAAATATGTGTGTTTGAGCACATAAAGTACTATTTTTCTTGGAAGTTCAACAAGATGCAATTCTGATGTGTTGTGACATCTTCAAAATCTCGTCGAGCTGATTAATTTGACACTTTGTTTAACAAATTTGGTCCACATTTGCCAAAGTTATCGAGCTTCAAAATTGGAAAAGTCACAAAAGTTGTGTGTTTGAGCACATAAAGTACTATTTTTCTTGGAAATTCAACAAGATGCAATCATGGTGTGTTGTGTCATTTTAAAGATCTCGTCGAGCTGATTAATTTGACACTTTGTTTAACAAATTTGGTCTTCATTTGCCGAAGCTATCGAGCTTCAAAATTTGAAAAGTCACAAAAGTTGTGTGTCTGAGCACATAATGTACTATTTTTCTTGGAAGTTCAACAAGATGCAATGATGATGTGTTGTGTCATTTTAAAGATTTCGTCGAGCTGATTAATTTGACACTTTGGTTAACAAATTTGGTCCACATTTGCCAAAGTTATCGAGCTTCAAAGTTTGAAAAGTAACAAAATATGTGTGTTTGAGCACATAAAGTACTATTTTTCTTGGAAGTTCAACAAGATGCAATTCTGATGTGTTGTGACATCTTCAAAATCTCGTCGAGCTGATTAATATGACACTTTGTTTAACAAATTTGGTCCACATTTGCCAAAGTTATCGAGCTTCAAAATTGGAAAAGTCACAAAAGTTGTGTGTTTGAGCACATAAAGTACTATTTTTCTTGGAAATTCAACAAGATGCAATGATGATGTGTTGTATCATTTTAAAGATCTCGTCGAGCTGATTAATTTGACCCTTTGTTTAACAAATTTGGTCCACATTTGCCAAAGTTATCGAGCTTCAGAGTTTGAAAAGTCACAAAATATGTGTGTTTGAGCACATAAAGTACTATTTTTCTTGGAAATTCAACAAGATGCAATCATGGTGTGTTGTGTCATTTTAAAGATCTCGTCGAGCTGATTAATTTGACACTTTGTTTAACAAATTTGGTCCTCATTTGCCGAAGCTATCGAGCTTCAAAATTTGAAAAGTCACAAAAGTTGTGTGTCTGAGCACATAATGTACTATTTTTCTTGGAAGTTCAACAAGATGCAATGATGATGTGTTGTGTCATTTTAAAGATTTCGTCGAGCTGATTAATTTGACACTTTGGTTAACAAATTTGGTCCACATTTGCCAAAGTTATCGAGCTTCAAAGTTTGAAAAGTAACAAAATATGTGTGTTTGAGCACATAAAGTACTATTTTTCTTGGAAGTTCAACAAGATGCAATTCTGATGTGTTGTGACATCTTCAAAATCTCGTCGAGCTGATTAATTTGACACTTTGTTTAACAAATTTGGTCCACATTTGCCAAAGTTATCAAGCTTCAAAGTTTGAAAAGTCACAAAAGTTGTGTGTTTGAGCACATAAAGTACTATTTTTCTTGGAAATTCAACAAGATGCAATTCTGATGTGTTGTGACATCTTCAAAATCTCGTCGAGCTGATTAATTTGACACTTTGTTTAACAAATTTGGTCCACATTTGCCAAAGTTATCGAGCTTCAAAATTGGAAAAGTCACAAAAGTTGTGTGTTTGAGCACATAATGTACTATTTTTCTTGGAAGTTCAACAAGATGCAATGATGATGTGTTGTGTCATTTTAAAGATTTCGTCGAGCTGATTAATTTGACACTTTGGTTAACAAATTTGGTCCACATTTGCCAAAGTTATCGAGCTTCAAAGTTTGAAAAGTAACAAAATATGTGTGTTTGAGCACATAAAGTACTATTTTTCTTGGAAGTTCAACAAGATGCAATTCTGATGTGTTGTGACATCTTCAAAATCTCGTCGAGCTGATTAATATGACACTTTGTTTAACAAATTTGGTCCACATTTGCCAAAGTTATCGAGCTTCAAAATTGGAAAAGTCACAAAAGTTGTGTGTTTGAGCACATAAAGTACTATTTTTCTTGGAAATTCAACAAGATGCAATTCTGATGTGTTGTGACATCTTCAAAATCTCGTCGAGCTGATTAATTTGACACTTTGTTTAACAAATTTGGTCCACATTTGCCAAAGTTATCGAGCTTCAAAATTGGAAAAGTCACAAAAGTTGTGTGTTTGAGCACATAAAGTACTATTTTTCTTGGAAGTTCAACAAGATGCAATTCTGATGTGTTGTGACATCTTCAAAATCTCGTCGAGCTGATTAATTTGACACTTTGTTTAACAAATTTGGTCTTCATTTGCCGAAGCTATCGAGCTTCAAAGTTTGAAAAGTCACAAAAGTTATGTGTTTGAGCACATAATGTACTATTTTTCTTGGAAGATCAACAAGATGTAATCATGGTGTGTTGTGTCATTTTAAAGATCTCGTCGAGCTGATTAATTTGACACTTTGGTTAACAAATTTGGTCCACATTTGCCAAAGTTATCGAGCTTCAAAGTTTGAAAAGTAACAAAATATGTGTGTTTGAGCACATAAAGTACTATTTTTCTTGGAAGTTCAACAAGATGTAATCATGGTGTGTTGTGTCATTTTAAAGATCTCGTCGAGCTGATTACTTTGACACTTTGTTTAACAAATTTGGTCTTCATTTGCCGAAGCTATCGAGCTTCAAAATTTGAAAAGTCACAAAAGTTGTGTGTCTGAGCACATAATGTACTATTTTTCTTGGAAGTTCAACAAGATGCAATGATGATGTGTTGTGTCATTTTAAAGATCTCGTCGAGCTGATTAATTTGACACTTTGGTTAACAAATTTGGTCCACATTTGCCAAAGTTATCGAGCTTCAAAGTTTGAAAAGTAACAAAATATGTGTGTTTGAGCACATAAAGTACTATTTTTCTTGGAAGTTCAACAAGATGCAATTCTGATGTGTTGTGACATCTTCAAAATCTCGTCGAGCTGATTAAATTGACACTTTGTTTAACAAATTTGGTCCACATTTGCCAAAGTTATCGAGCTTCAAAGTTTGAAAAGTCACAAAAGTTGTGTGTTTGAGCACATAAAGTACTATTTTTCTTGGAAATTCAACAAGATGCAATTCTGATGTGTTGTGACATATTCAAAATCTCGTCGAGCTGATTAATTTGACACTTTATTTAACAAATTTGGTCTTCATTTGCCGAAGCTATCGAGCTTCAAAGTTTGAAAAGTCACAAAAGTTATGTGTTTGAGCACATACTGTACTATTTTTCTTGGAAGTTCAACAAGATGTAATCATGGTGTGTTGTGTCATTTTAAAGATCTCGTCGAGCTGATTAATTTGACACTTTGGTTAACAAATTTGGTCCACATTTGCCAAAGTTATCGAGCTTCAAAGTTTGAAAAGTAACAAAATATGTGTGTTTGAGCACATAAAGTACTATTTTTCTTGGAAGTTCAACAAGATGCAATTCTGATGTGTTGTGACATCTTCAAAATCTCGTCGAGCTGATTAATTTGACACTTTGTTTAACAAATTTGGTCCACATTTGCCAAAGTTATCGAGCTTCAAAATTGGAAAAGTCACAAAAGTTGTGTGTTTGAGCACATAAAGTACTATTTTTCTTGGAAATTCAACAAGATGCAATCATGGTGTGTTGTGTCATTTTAAAGATCTCGTCGAGCTGATTAATTTGACACTTTGTTTAACAAATTTGGTCTTCATTTGCCGAAGCTATCGAGCTTCAAAATTTGAAAAGTCACAAAAGTTGTGTGTCTGAGCACATAATGTACTATTTTTCTTGGAAGTTCAACAAGATGCAATGATGATGTGTTGTGTCATTTTAAAGATTTCGTCGAGCTGATTAATTTGACACTTTGGTTAACAAATTTGGTCCACATTTGCCAAAGTTATCGAGCTTCAAAGTTTGAAAAGTAACAAAATATGTGTGTTTGAGCACATAAAGTACTATTTTTCTTGGAAGTTCAACAAGATGCAATTCTGATGTGTTGTGACATCTTCAAAATCTCGTCGAGCTGATTAATATGACACTTTGTTTAACAAATTTGGTCCACATTTGCCAAAGTTATCGAGCTTCAAAGTTTGAAAAGTAACAAAATATGTGTGTTTGAGCACATAAAGTACTATTTTTCTTGGAAGTTCAACAAGATGCAATTCTGATGTGTTGTGACATCTTCAAAATCTCGTCGAGCTGATTAATTTGACACTTTGTTTAACAAATTTGGTCCACATTTGCCAAAGTTATCGAGCTTCAAAATTGGAAAAGTCACAAAAGTTGTGTGTTTGAGCACATAAAGTACTATTTTTCTTGGAAATTCAACAAGATGCAATCATGGTGTGTTGTGTCATTTTAAAGATCTCGTCGAGCTGATTAATTTGACACTTTGTTTAACAAATTTGGTCTTCATTTGCCGAAGCTATCGAGCTTCAAAATTTGAAAAGTCACAAAAGTTGTGTGTCTGAGCACATAATGTACTATTTTTCTTGGAAGTTCAACAAGATGCAATGATGATGTGTTGTGTCATTTTAAAGATTTCGTCGAGCTGATTAATTTGACACTTTGGTTAACAAATTTGGTCCACATTTGCCAAAGTTATCGAGCTTCAAAGTTTGAAAAGTAACAAAATATGTGTGTTTGAGCACATAAAGTACTATTTTTCTTGGAAGTTCAACAAGATGCAATTCTGATGTGTTGTGACATCTTCAAAATCTCGTCGAGCTGATTAATATGACACTTTGTTTAACAAATTTGGTCCACATTTGCCAAAGTTATCGAGCTTCAAAATTGGAAAAGTCACAAAAGTTGTGTGTTTGAGCACATAAAGTACTATTTTTCTTGGAAATTCAACAAGATGCAATTCTGATGTGTTGTGACATCTTCAAAATCTCGTCGAGCTGATTAATTTGACACTTTGTTTAACAAATTTGGTCCACATTTGCCAAAGTTATCGAGCTTCAAAATTGGAAAAGTCACAAAAGTTGTGTGTTTGAGCACATAAAGTACTATTTTTCTTGGAAGTTCAACAAGATGCAATTCTGATGTGTTGTGACATCTTCAAAATCTCGTCGAGCTGATTAATTTGACACTTTGTTTAACAAATTTGGTCTTCATTTGCCGAAGCTATCGAGCTTCAAAGTTTGAAAAGTCACAAAAGTTATGTGTTTGAGCACATAATGTACTATTTTTCTTGGAAGTTCAACAAGATGCAATGATGATGTGTTGTGACATCTTCAAAATCTCGTCGAGCTGATTAATTTGACACTTTGTTTAACAAATTTGGTCCACATTTGCCAAAGTTATCGAGCTTCAAAATTGGAAAAGTCACAAAAGTTGTGTGTTTGAGCACATAAAGTACTATTTTTCTTGGAAGTTCAACAAGATGCAATTCTGATGTGTTGTGACATCTTCAAAATCTCGTCGAGCTGATTAATTTGACACTTTGTTTAACAAATTTGGTCTTCATTTGCCGAAGCTATCGAGCTTCAAAATTTGAAAAGTCACAAAAGTTGTGTGTCTGAGCACATAATGTACTATTTTTCTTGGAAGTTCAACAAGATGCAATGATGATGTGTTGTGACATCTTCAAAGTCTCGTCGAGCTGATTAATTTGACACTTTGTTTAACAAATTTGGTCTTCATTTGCCGAAGCTATCGAGCTTCAAAATTTGAAAAGTCACAAAAGTTGTGTGTCTGAGCACATAAAGTACTATTTTTCTTGGAAGTTCAACAAGATGCAATTCTGATGTGTTGTGACATCTTCAAAATCTCGTCGAGCTGATTAATTTGACACTTTGTTTAACAAATTTGGTCCACATTTGCCAAAGTTATCAAGCTTCAAAGTTTGAAAAGTCACAAAAGTTGTGTGTTTGAGCACATAAAGTACTATTTTTCTTGGAAATTCAACAAGATGCAATTCTGATGTGTTGTGACATATTCAAAATCTCGTCGAGCTGATTAATTTGACACTTTGTTTAACAAATTTGGTCTTCATTTGCCGAAGCTATCGAGCTTCAAAGTTTGAAAAGTCACAAAAGTTATGTGTTTGAGCACATACTGTACTATTTTTCTTGGAAGTTCAACAAGATGTAATCAGGGTGTGTTGTGTCATTTTAAAGATCTCGTCGAGCTGATTAATTTGACACTTTGGTTAACAAATTTGGTCCACATTTGCCAAAGTTATCGAGCTTCAAAGTTTGAAAAGTAACAAAATATGTGTGTTTGAGCACATAAAGTACTATTTTTCTTGGAAGTTCAACAAGATGCAATTCTGATGTGTTGTGACATCTTCAAAATCTCGTCGAGCTGATTAATTTGACACTTTGTTTAACAAATTTGGTCCACATTTGCCAAAGTTATCGAGCTTCAAAATTGGAAAAGTCACAAAAGTTGTGTGTTTGAGCACATAAAGTACTATTTTTCTTGGAAATTCAACAAGATGCAATCATGGTGTGTTGTGTCATTTTAAAGATCTCGTCGAGCTGATTAATTTGACACTTTGTTTAACAAATTTGGTCTTCATTTGCCGAAGCTATCGAGCTTCAAAATTTGAAAAGTCACAAAAGTTGTGTGTCTGAGCACATAATGTACTATTTTTCTTGGAAGTTCAACAAGATGCAATGATGATGTGTTGTGTCATTTTAAAGATTTCGTCGAGCTGATTAATTTGACACTTTGGTTAACAAATTTGGTCCACATTTGCCAAAGTTATCGAGCTTCAAAGTTTGAAAAGTAACAAAATATGTGTGTTTGAGCACATAAAGTACTATTTTTCTTGGAAGTTCAACAAGATGCAATTCTGATGTGTTGTGACATCTTCAAAATCTCGTCGAGCTGATTAATATGACACTTTGTTTAACAAATTTGGTCCACATTTGCCAAAGTTATCGAGCTTCAAAATTGGAAAAGTCACAAAAGTTGTGTGTTTGAGCACATAAAGTACTATTTTTCTTGGAAATTCAACAAGATGCAATTCTGATGTGTTGTGACATCTTCAAAATCTCGTCGAGCTGATTAATTTGACACTTTGTTTAACAAATTTGGTCCACATTTGCCAAAGTTATCGAGCTTCAAAATTGGAAAAGTCACAAAAGTTGTGTGTTTGAGCACATAAAGTACTATTTTTCTTGGAAGTTCAACAAGATGCAATTCTGATGTGTTGTGACATCTTCAAAATCTCGTCGAGCTGATTAATTTGACACTTTGTTTAACAAATTTGGTCTTCATTTGCCGAAGCTATCGAGCTTCAAAGTTTGAAAAGTCACAAAAGTTATGTGTTTGAGCACATAATGTACTATTTTTCTTGGAAGATCAACAAGATGTAATCATGGTGTGTTGTGTCATTTTAAAGATCTCGTCGAGCTGATTAATTTGACACTTTGGTTAACAAATTTGGTCCACATTTGCCAAAGTTATCGAGCTTCAAAGTTTGAAAAGTAACAAAATATGTGTGTTTGAGCACATAAAGTACTATTTTTCTTGGAAGTTCAACAAGATGTAATCATGGTGTGTTGTGTCATTTTAAAGATCTCGTCGAGCTGATTACTTTGACACTTTGTTTAACAAATTTGGTCTTCATTTGCCGAAGCTATCGAGCTTCAAAATTTGAAAAGTCACAAAAGTTGTGTGTCTGAGCACATAATGTACTATTTTTCTTGGAAGTTCAACAAGATGCAATGATGATGTGTTGTGTCATTTTAAAGATCTCGTCGAGCTGATTAATTTGACACTTTGGTTAACAAATTTGGTCCACATTTGCCAAAGTTATCGAGCTTCAAAGTTTGAAAAGTAACAAAATATGTGTGTTTGAGCACATAAAGTACTATTTTTCTTGGAAGTTCAACAAGATGCAATTCTGATGTGTTGTGACATCTTCAAAATCTCGTCGAGCTGATTAATTTGACACTTTGTTTAACAAATTTGGTCCACATTTGCCAAAGTTATCGAGCTTCAAAGTTTGAAAAGTCACAAAAGTTGTGTGTTTGAGCACATAAAGTACTATTTTTCTTGGAAATTCAACAAGATGCAATTCTGATGTGTTGTGACATATTCAAAATCTCGTCGAGCTGATTAATTTGACACTTTGTTTAACAAATTTGGTCTTCATTTGCCGAAGCTATCGAGCTTCAAAGTTTGAAAAGTCACAAAAGTTATGTGTTTGAGCACATACTGTACTATTTTTCTTGGAAGTTCAACAAGATGTAATCATGGTGTGTTGTGTCATTTTAAAGATCTCGTCGAGCTGATTAATTTGACACTTTGGTTAACAAATTTGGTCCACATTTGCCAAAGTTATCGAGCTTCAAAGTTTGAAAAGTAACAAAATATGTGTGTTTGAGCACATAAAGTACTATTTTTCTTGGAAATTCAACAAGATGCAATCATGGTGTGTTGTGTCATTTTAAAGATCTCGTCGAGCTGATTAATTTGACACTTTGTTTAACAAATTTGGTCTTCATTTGCCGAAGCTATCGAGCTTCAAAATTTGAAAAGTCACAAAAGTTGTGTGTCTGAGCACATAATGTACTATTTTTCTTGGAAGTTCAACAAGATGCAATGATGATGTGTTGTGTCATTTTAAAGATTTCGTCGAGCTGATTAATTTGACACTTTGGTTAACAAATTTGGTCCACATTTGCCAAAGTTATCAAGCTTCAAAGTTTGAAAAGTAACAAAATATGTGTGTTTGAGCACATAAAGTACTATTTTTCTTGGAAATTCAACAAGATGCAATCATGGTGTGTTGTGTCATTTTAAAGATCTCGTCGAGCTGATTAATTTGACACTTTGTTTAACAAATTTGGTCTTCATTTGCCGAAGCTATCGAGCTTCAAATTTTGAAAAGTCACAAAAGTTGTGTGTCTGAGCACATAATGTACTATTTTTCTTGGAAGATCAACAAGATGTAATCATGGTGTGTTGTGTCATTTTAAAGATCTCGTCGAGCTGATTAATTTGACACTTTGGTTAACAAATTTGGTCCACATTTGCCAAAGTTATCGAGCTTCAAAGTTTGAAAAGTAACAAAATATGTGTGTTTGAGCACATAAAGTACTATTTTTCTTGGAAATTCAACAAGATGCAATTCTGATGTGTTGTGACATATTCAAAATCTCGTCGAGCTGATTAATTTGACACTTTGTTTAACAAATTTGGTCTTCATTTGCCGAAGCTATCGAGCTTCAAAGTTTGAGAAGTCACAAAAGTTATGTGTTTGAGCACATAATGTACTATTTTTCTTGGAAGTTCAACAAGATGTAATCATGGTGTGTTGTGTCATTTTAAAGATCTCGTCGAGCTGATTAATTTGACACTTTGGTTAACAAATTTGGTCCACATTTGCCAAAGTTATCGAGCTTCAAAATTGGAAAAGTCACAAAAGTTGTGTGTTTGAGCACATAAAGTACTATTTTTCTTGGAAATTCAACAAGATGCAATTCTGATGTGTTGTGACATCTTCAAAATCTCGTCGAGCTGATTAATTTGACACTTTGTTTAACAAATTTGGTCCACATTTGCCAAAGTTATCGAGCTTCAAAATTGGAAAAGTCACAAAAGTTGTGTGTTTGAGCACATAAAGTACTATTTTTCTTGGAAATTCAACAAGATGCAATGATGATGTGTTGTATCATTTTAAAGATCTCGTCGAGCTGATTAATTTGACCCTTTGTTTAACAAATTTGGTCCACATTTGCCAAAGTTATCGAGCTTCAAAGTTTGAAAAGTCACAAAAGTTGTGTGTTTGAGCACATAAAGTACTATTTTTCTTGGAAGTTCAACAAGATGTAATCATGGTGTGTTTGTGTCATTTTAAAGATCTCGTCGAGCTGATTAATTCGACACTTTGTTTAACAAATTTGGTCTTTATTTGCCGAAGCTATCCAGCTTCAAAATTTGAAAAGTCACAAAAGTTGTTTGTTTGAGCACATAAAGTACTATTTTTCTTGGAAGTTCAACAAGATGTAATCATTGTGTGTTGAGTCATTTTAAAGATCTCGTCGAGCTGATTAATTTGACACTTTGTTTAACAAATTTGGTCTTCATTTGCCGAAGCTATCGAGCTTCAAAGTTTGAAAAGTCACAAAAGTTGTGTGTCTGAGCACATAATGTACTATTTTTCTTGGAAGTTCAACAAGATGCAATGATGATGTGTTGTGTCATTTTAAAGATCTCGTCGAGCTGATTAATTTGACACTTTGGTTAACAAATTTGGTCCACATTTGCCAAAGTTAACGAGCTTCAAAGTTTGAAAAGTAACAAAATATGTGTGTTTGAGCACATAAAGTACTATTTTTCTTGGAAATTCAACAAGATGCAATCATGATGTGTTGTGACATATTCAAAATCTCGTCGAGCTGATTAATTTGACACTTTGTTTAACAAATTTAGTCCACATTTGCCAAAGTTATCGAGCTTCAGAGTTTGAAAAGTCACAAAATATGTGTGTTTGAGCACATAAAGTACTATTTTTCTTGGAAATTCAACAAGATGCAATCATGGTGTGTTGTGTCATTTTAAAGATCTCGTCGAGCTGATTAATTTGACACTTTGTTTAACAAATTTGGTCTTCATTTGCCGAAGCTATCGAGCTTCAAAATTTGAAAAGTCACAAAAGTTGTGTGTCTGAGCACATAATGTACTATTTTTCTTGGAAGTTCAACAAGATGCAATGATGATGTGTTGTGTCATTTTAAAGATTTCGTCGAGCTGATTAATTTGACACTTTGGTTAACAAATTTGGTCCACATTTGCCAAAGTTATCGAGCTTCAAAGTTTGAAAAGTCACAAAAGTTGTGTGTTTGAGCACATTAATTACTATTTTTCTTGGAAGTTCAACAAGATGCAATTCTGATGTGTTGTGACATATTCAAAATCTCGTCGAGCTGATTAATTTGACACTTTGTTTAACAAATTTGGTCTTCATTTGCCGAAGCTATCGAGCTTCAAAGTTTGAAAAGTCACAAAAGTTATGTGTTTGAGCACATACTGTACTATTTTTCTTGGAAGTTCAACAAGATGCAATTCTGATGTGTTGTGACATCTTCAAAATCTCGTCGAGCTGATTAATTTGACACTTTGTTTAACAAATTTGGTCCACATTTGCCAAAGTTATCGAGCTTCAAAATTGGAAAAGTCACAAAAATTGTGTGTTTGAGCACATAAAGTACTATTTTTCTTGGAAATTCAACAAGATGCAATCATGGTGTGTTGTGTCATTTTAAAGATCTCGTCGAGCTGATTAATTTGACACTTTGTTTAACAAATTTGGTCTTCATTTGCCGAAGCTATCGAGCTTCAAAATTTGAAAAGTCACAAAAGTTGTGTGTCTGAGCACATAATGTACTATTTTTCTTGGAAGTTCAACAAGATGCAATGATGATGTGTTATGTCATTTTAAAGATTTCGTCGAGCTGATTAATTTGACACTTTGGTTAACAAATTTGGTCCACATTTGCCAAAGTTATCGAGCTTCAAAGTTTGAAAAGTAACAAAATATGTGTGTTTGAGCAAATAAAGTACTATTTTTCTTGGAAATTCAACAAGATGCAATTCTGATGTGTTGTGACATATTCAAAATCTCGTCGAGCTGATTAATTTGACACTTTGTTTAACAAATTTGGTCTTCATTTGCCGAAGCTATCGAGCTTCAAAATTGGAAAAGTCACAAAAGTTGTGTCTTTGAGCACATAAAGTACTATTTTTCTTGGAAATTCAACAAGATGCAATTCTGATGTGTTGTGACATCTTCAAAATCTCGTCGAGCTGATTAATTTGACACTTTGTTTAACAAATTTGGTCCACATTTGCCAAAGTTATCGAGCTTCAAAATTGGAAAAGTCACAAAAGTTGTGTGTTTGAGCACATAAAGTACTATTTTTCTTGGAAATTCAACAAGATGCAATTCTGATGTGTTGTGACATCTTCAAAATCTCGTCGAGCTGATTAATTTGACACTTTGTTTAACAAATTTGGTCCTCATTTGCCGAAGCTATCGAGCTTCAAAGTTTGAAAAGTCACAAAAGTTATGTGTTTGAGCACATAATGTACTATTTTTCTTGGAAGTTCAACAAGATGCAATGATGATGTGTTGTGACATCTTCAAAATCTCGTTGAGGTGATTACTTTGACACTTTGTTTAACAAATTTGGTACACATTTGCCAAAGTTATCGAGCTTCAGAGTTTGAAAAGTCACAAAATATGTGTGTTTGAGCACATAAAGTACTATTTTTCTTGGAAGTTCAACAAGATGCAATTCTGATGTGTTGTGACATCTTCAAAATCTCGTCGAGCTGATTAATTTGACACTTTGTTTAACAAATTTGGTCTTCATTTGCCGAAGCTATCGAGCTTCAAAATTGGAAAAGTCACAAAAGTTGTGTGTTTGAGCACATAAAGTACTATTTTTCTTGGAAGTTCAACAAGATGTAATCATGGTGTGTTTGTGTCATTTTAAAGATCTCGTCGAGCTGATTAATTCGACACTTTGTTTAACAAATTTGGTCCACATTTGCCAAAGTTATCGAGCTTCAAAGTTTGAAAAGTCACAAAAGTTGTGTGTTTGAGCACATAAAGTACTATTTTTCTTGGAAGTTCAACAAGATGTAATCATTGTGTGTTGAGTCATTTTAAAGATCTCGTCGAGCTGATTAATTTGACACTTTGTTTAACAAATTTGGTCTTCATTTGCCGAAGCTATCGAGCTTCAAAGTTTGAAAAGTCACAAAAGTTGTGTGTCTGAGCACATAATGTACTATTTTTCTTGGAAGTTCAACAAGATGCAATGATGATGTGTTGTGTCATTTTAAAGATCTCGTCGAGCTGATTAATTTGACACTTTGGTTAACAAATTTGGTCCACATTTGCCAAAGTTATCGAGCTTCAAAGTTTGAAAAGTAACAAAATATGTGTGTTTGAGCACATAAAGTACTATTTTTCTTGGAAGTTCAACAAGATGCAATTCTGATGTGTTGTGACATCTTCAAAATCTCGTCGAGCTGATTAATTTGACACTTTGTTTAACAAATTTGGTCCACATTTGCCAAAGTTATCGAGCTTCAAAATTGGAAAAGTCACAAAAGTTGTGTGTTTGAGCACATAAAGTACTATTTTTCTTGGAAATTCAACAAGATGCAATTCTGATGTGTTGTGACATATTCAAAATCTCGTCGAGCTGATTAATTTGACACTTTGTTTAACAAATTTGGTCTTCATTTGCCGAAGCTATCGAGCTTCAAAATTGGAAAAGTCACAAAAGTTGTGTGTTTGAGCACATAAAGTACTATTTTTCTTGGAAGTTCAACAAGATGTAATCATGGTGTGTTTGTGTCATTTTAAAGATCTCGTCGAGCTGATTAATTCGACACTTTGTTTAACAAATTTGGTCCACATTTGCCAAAGTTATCGAGCTTCAAAGTTTGAAAAGTCACAAAAGTTGTGTGTTTGAGCACATAAAGTACTATTTTTCTTGGAAGTTCAACAAGATGTAATCATTGTGTGTTGAGTCATTTTAAAGATCTCGTCGAGCTGATTAATTTGACACTTTGTTTAACAAATTTGGTCTTCATTTGCCGAAGCTATCGAGCTTCAAAGTTTGAAAAGTCACAAAAGTTGTGTGTCTGAGCACATAATGTACTATTTTTCTTGGAAGTTCAACAAGATGCAATGATGATGTGTTGTGTCATTTTAAAGATCTCGTCGAGCTGATTAATTTGACACTTTGGTTAACAAATTTGGTCCACATTTGCCAAAGTTATCGAGCTTCAAAGTTTGAAAAGTAACAAAATATGTGTGTTTGAGCACATAAAGTACTATTTTTCTTGGAAGTTCAACAAGATGCAATTCTGATGTGTTGTGACATCTTCAAAATCTCGTCGAGCTGATTAATTTGACACTTTGTTTAACAAATTTGGTCCACATTTGCCAAAGTTATCGAGCTTCAAAATTGGAAAAGTCACAAAAGTTGTGTGTTTGAGCACATAAAGTACTATTTTTCTTGGAAATTCAACAAGATGCAATTCTGATGTGTTGTGACATCTTCAAAATCTCGTCGAGCTGATTAATTTGACACTTTGTTTAACTAATTTGGTCCACATTTGCCAAAGTTATCGAGCTTCAAAATTGGAAAAGTCACAAAAGTTGTGTGTTTGAGCACTTAAAGTACTATTTTTCTTGGAAATTCAACAAGATGCAATGATGATGTGTTGTATCATTTTAAAGATCTCGTCGAGCTGATTAATTTGACCCTTTGTTTAACAAATTTGGTCCACATTTGCCAAAGTTATCGAGCTTCAAAGTTTGAAAAGTCACAAAAGTTGTGTGTTTGAGCACATAAAGTACTATTTTTCTTGGAAGTTCAACAAGATGCAATTCTGATGTGTTGTGACATCTTCAAAATCTCGTCGAGCTGATTAATTTGACACTTTGGTTAACAAATTTGGTCCACATTTGCCAAAGTTATCGAGCTTCAAAATTGGAAAAGTCACAAAAGTTGTGTGTTTGAGCACATAAAGTACTATTTTTCTTGGAAATTCAACAAGATGCAATTCTGATGTGTTGTGACATCTTCAAAATCTCGTCGAGCTGATTAATTTGACACTTTGTTTAACAAATTTGGTCCACATTTGCCAAAGTTATCGAGCTTCAAAATTGGAAAAGTCACAAAAGTTGTGTGTTTGAGCACATAGAGTACTATTTTTCTTGGAAATTCAACAAGATGCAATTCTGATGTGTTGTGACATATTCAAAATCTCGTCGAGCTGATTAATTTGACACTTTGGTTAACAAATTTGGTCCACATTTGCCAAAGTTATCGAGCTTCAAAGTTTGAAAAGTAACAAAATATGTGTGTTTGAGCACATAAAGTACTATTTTTCTTGGAAGTTCAACAAGATGCAATTCTGATGTGTTGTGACATCTTCAAAATCTCGTCGAGCTGATTAATTTGACACTTTGTTTAACAAATTTGGTCCACATTTGCCAAAGTTATCGAGCTTCAAAATTGGAAAGGTCACAAAAGTTGTGTGTTTGAGCACATAAAGTACTATTTTTCTTGGAAATTCAACAAGATGCAATTCTGATGTGTTGTGACATCTTCAAAATCTCGTCGAGCTGATTAATTTGACACTTTGTTTAACAAATTTGGTCCACATTTGCCAAAGTTATCGAGCTTCAAAATTGGAAAAGTCACAAAAGTTGTGTGTTTGAGCACATAAAGTACTATTTTTCTTGGAAATTCAACAAGATGCAATGATGATGTGTTGTATCATTTTAAAGATCTCGTCGAGCTGATTAATTTGACCCTTTGTTTAACAAATTTGGTCCACATTTGCCGAAGCTATCGAGCTTCAAAGTTTGAAAAGTCACAAAAGTTATGTGTTTGAGCACATAATGTACTATTTTTCTTGGAAGTTCAACAAGATGTAATCATGGTGTGTTGTGTCATTTTAAAGATCTCGTCGAGCTGATTAATTTGACACTTTGGTTAACAAATTTGGTCCACATTTGCCAAAGTTATCGAGCTTCAAAGTTTGAAAAGTAACAAAATATGTGTGTTTGAGCACATAAAGTACTATTTTTCTTGGAAGTTCAACAAGATGCAATTCTGATGTGTTGTGACATCTTCAAAATCTCGTCGAGCTGATTAATTTGACACTTTGTTTAACAAATTTGGTCCACATTTGCCAAAGTTATCGAGCTTCAAAATTGGAAAGGTCACAAAAGTTGTGTGTTTGAGCACATAAAGTACTATTTTTCTTGGAAATTCAACAAGATGCAATTCTGATGTGTTGTGACATCTTCAAAATCTCGTCGAGCTGATTAATTTGACACTTTGTTTAACAAATTTGGTCCACATTTGCCAAAGTTATCGAGCTTCAAAATTGGAAAAGTCACAAAAGTTGTGTGTTTGAGCACATAAAGTACTATTTTTCTTGGAAGTTCAACAAGATGCAATTCTGATGTGTTGTGACATATTCAAAATCTCGTCGAGCTGATTAATTTGACACTTTGTTTAACAAATTTGGTCTTCATTTGCCGAAGCTATCGAGCTTCAAAGTTTGAAAAGTCACAAAAGTTATGTGTTTGAGCACATAATGTACTATTTTTCTTGGAAGTTCAACAAGATGTAATCATGGTGTGTTGTGTCATTTTAAAGATCTCGTCGAGCTGATTAATTTGACACTTTGGTTAACAAATTTGGTCCACATTTGCCAAAGTTATCGAGCTTCAAAGTTTGAAAAGTAACAAAATATGTGTGTTTGAGCACATAAAGTACTATTTTTCTTGGAAGTTCAACAAGATGTAATCATGGTGTGTTGTGTCATTTTAAAGATCTCGTCGAGCTGATTAATTTGACACTTTGGTTAACAAATTTGGTCCACATTTGCCAAAGTTATCGAGCTTCAAAATTGGAAAAGTCACAAAAGTTGTGTGTTTGAGCACATAAAGTACTATTTTTCTTGGAAATTCAACAAGATGCAATTCTGATGTGTTGTGACATCTTCAAAATCTCGTCGAGCTGATTAATTTGACACTTTGTTTAACAAATTTGGTCCACATTTGCCAAAGTTATCGAGCTTCAAAATTGGAAAAGTCACAAAAGTTGTGTGTTTGAGCACATAAAGTACTATTTTTCTTGGAAATTCAACAAGATGCAATGATGATGTGTTGTATCATTTTAAAGATCTCGTCGAGCTGATTAATTTGACCCTTTGTTTAACAAATTTGGTCCACATTTGCCAAAGTTATCGAGCTTCAAAGTTTGAAAAGTCACAAAAGTTGTGTGTTTGAGCACATAAAGTACTATTTTTCTTGGAAGTTCAACAAGATGTAATCATGGTGTGTTTGTGTCATTTTAAAGATCTCGTCGAGCTGATTAATTCGACACTTTGTTTAACAAATTTGGTCTTTATTTGCCGAAGCTATCCAGCTTCAAAATTTGAAAAGTCACAAAAGTTGTTTGTTTGAGCACATAAAGTACTATTTTTCTTGGAAGTTCAACAAGATGTAATCATTGTGTGTTGA
This sequence comes from Euwallacea fornicatus, assembly GCF_040115645.1. Classification (NCBI taxonomy): domain Eukaryota; kingdom Metazoa; phylum Arthropoda; class Insecta; order Coleoptera; family Curculionidae; genus Euwallacea; species Euwallacea fornicatus. Next base: position 324,025 of record NW_027096024.1, on the reverse strand, counting down.
GTCATTTTAAAGATCTCGTCGAGCTGATTAATTTGACACTTTGTTTAACAAATTTGGTCTTCATTTGCCGAAGCTATCGAGCTTCAAAATTTGAAAAGTCACAAAAGTTGTGTGTCTGAGCACATAATGTACTATTTTTGTTGGAAGTTCAACAAGATGCAATGATGATGTGTTGTGTCATTTTAAAGATCTCGTCGAGCTGATTAATTTGACACTTTGGTTAACAAATTTGGTCCACATTTGCCAAAGTTATCGAGCTTCAAAGTTTGAAAAGTCACAAAAGTTGTGTGTTTGAGCACATAAAGTACTATTTTTCTTGGAAGTTCAACAAGATGTAATCATGGTGTGTTTGTGTCATTTTAAAGATCTCGTCGAGCTGATTAATTCGACACTTTGTTTAACAAATTTGGTCTTTATTTGCCGAAGCTATCCAGCTTCAAAATTTGAAAAGTCACAAAAGTTGTTTGTTTGAGCACATAAAGTACTATTTTTCTTGGAAGTTCAACAAGATGTAATCATTGTGTGTTGAGTCATTTTAAAGATCTCGTCGAGCTGATTAATTTGACACTTTGTTTAACAAATTTGGTCTTCATTTGCCGAAGCTATCGAGCTTCAAAATTTGAAAAGTCACAAAAGTTGTGTGTCTGAGCACATAATGTACTATTTTTCTTGGAAGTTCAACAAGATGCAATGATGATGTGTTGTGTCATTTTAAAGATCTCGTCGAGCTGATTAATTTGACACTTTGGTTAACAAATTTGGTCCACATTTGCCAAAGTTATCGAGCTTCAAAGTTTGAAAAGTAACAAAATATGTGTGTTTGAGCACATAAAGTACTATTTTTCTTGGAAATTCAACAAGATGCAATCATGATGTGTTGTGACATATTCAAAATCTCGTCGAGCTGATTAATTTGACACTTTGTTTAACAAATTTGGTCTTCATTTGCCGAAGCTATCGAGCTTCAAAGTTTGAAAAGTCACAAAAGTTGTGTGTCTGAGCACATAATGTACTATTTTTCTTGGAAGTTCAACAAGATGCAATTCTGATGTGTTGTGACATATTCAAAATCTCGTCGAGCTGATTAATTTGACACTTTGTTTAACAAATTTGGTCTTCATTTGCCGAAGCTATCGAGCTTCAAAGTTTGAAAAGTCACAAAAGTTATGTGTTTGAGCACATAATGTACTATTTTTCTTGGAAGTTCAACAAGATGTAATCATGGTGTGTTGTGTCATTTTAAAGATCTCGTCGAGCTGATTAATTTGACACTTTGGTTAACAAATTTGGTCCACATTTGCCAAAGTTATCGAGCTTCAAAGTTTGAAAAGTAACAAAATATGTGTGTTTGAGCACATAAAGTACTATTTTTCTTGGAAGTTCAACAAGATGCAATTCTGATGTGTTGTGACATCTTCAAAATCTCGTCGAGCTGATTAATTTGACACTTTGTTTAACAAATTTGGTCCACATTTGCCAAAGCTATCGAGCTTCAAAATTGGAAAAGTCACAAAAGTTGTGTGTTTGAGCACATAAAGTACTATTTTTCTTGGAAATTCAACAAGATGTAATCATGGTGTGTTTGTGTCATTTTAAAGATCTCGTCGAGCTGATTAATTTGACACTTTGTTTAACAAATTTGGTCTTCATTTGCCGAAGCTATCGAGCTTCAAAGTTTGAAAAGTCACAAAAGTTATGTGTTTGAGCACATAAAGTACTATTTTTCTTGGAAGTTCAACAAGATGCAATTCTGATGTGTTGTGACATCTTCAAAATCTCGTCGAGCTGATTAATTTGACACTTTGTTTAACAAATTTGGTCCACATTTGCCAAAGTTATCGAGCTTCAAAATTGGAAAAGTCACAAAAGTTGTGTGTTTGAGCACATAATGTACTATTTTTCTTGGAAGTTCAACAAGATGTAATCATGGTGTGTTGTGTCATTTTAAAGATCTCGTCGAGCTGATTAATTTGACACTTTGGTTAACAAATTTGGTCCACATTTGCCAAAGTTATCGAGCTTCAAAGTTTGAAAAGTAACAAAATATGTGTGTTTGAGCACATAAAGTACTATTTTTCTTGGAAGTTCAACAAGATGCAATTCTGATGTGTTGTGACATCTTCAAAATCTCGTCGAGCTGATTAATTTGACACTTTGTTTAACAAATTTGGTCTTCATTTGCCGAAGCTATCGAGCTTCAAAGTTTGAAAAGTCACAAAAGTTATGTGTTTGAGCACATAATGTACTATTTTTCTTGGAAGTTCAACAAGATGCAATTCTGATGTGTTGTGACATCTTCAAAATCTCGTCGAGCTGATTAATTTGACACTTTGTTTAACAAATTTGGTCCACATTTGCCAAAGTTATCGAGCTTCAAAATTGGAAAAATCACAAAAGTTGTGTGTTTGAGCACATAAAGTACTATTTTTCTTGGAAATTCAACAAGATGCAATGATGATGTGTTGTGTCATTTTAAAGATCTCGTCGAGCTGATTAATTTGACACTTTGTTTAACAAATTTGGTCCACATTTGCCAAAGTTATCGAGCTTCAAAATTGGAAAAGTCACAAAAGTTGTGTGTTTGAGCACATAAAGTACTATTTTTCTTGGAAATTCAACAAGATGCAATGATGATGTGTTGTATCATTTTAAAGATCTCGTCGAGCTGATTAATTTGACCCTTTGTTTAACAAATTTGGTCCACATTTGCCAAAGTTATCGAGCTTCAATGTTTGAAAAGTCACAAAAGTTGTGTGTTTGAGCACATAAAGTACTATTTTTCTTGGAAGTTCAACAAGATGTAATCATGGTGTGTTGAGTCATTTTAAAGATCTCGTCGAGCTGATTAATTTGACACTTTGTTTAACAAATTTGGTCTTCATTTGCCGAAGCTATCGAGCTTCAAAGTTTGAAATGTCACAAAAGTTGTGTGTCTGAGCACATAATGTACTATTTTTCTTGGAAGTTCAACAAGATGCAATGATGATGTGTTGTGTCGTTTTAAAGATCTCGTCGAGCTGATTAATTTGACACTTTGGTTAACAAATTTGGTCCACATTTGCCAAAGTTATCGAGCTTCAAAGTTTGAAAAGTAACAAAATATGTGTGTTTGAGCACATAAAGTACTATTTTTCTTGGAAATTCAACAAGATGCAATCATGATGTGTTGTGACATATTCAAAATCTCGTCGAGCTGATTAATTTGACACTTTGTTTAACAAATTTGGTCTTCATTTGCCGAAGCTATCGAGCTTCAAAGTTTGAAAAGTCACAAAAGTTATGTGTTTGAGCACATAATGTACTATTTTTCTTGGAAGTTCAACAAGATGTAATCATGGTGTGTTGTGACATCTTCAAAATCTCGTCGAGCTGATTAATTTGACACTTTGTTTAACAAATTTGGTCCACATTTGCCAAAGTTATCGAGCTTCAAAATTGGAAAAGTCACAAAAGTTGTGTGTTTGAGCACATAAAGTACTATTTTTCTTGGAAATTCAACAAGATGCAATCATGGTGTGTTGTGTCATTTTAAAGATCTCGTCGAGCTGATTAATTTGACACTTTGTTTAACAAATTTGGTCTTCATTTGCCGAAGCTATCGAGCTTCAAAATTTGAAAAGTCACAAAAGTTGTGTGTCTGAGCACATAATGTACTATTTTTCTTGGAAGTTCAACAAGATGCAATGATGATGTGTTGTGTCATTTTAAAGATTTCGTCGAGCTGATTAATTTGACACTTTGGTTAACAAATTTGGTCCACATTTGCCAAAGTTATCGAGCTTCAAAGTTTGAAAAGTAACAAAATATGTGTGTTTGAGCACATAAAGTACTATTTTTCTTGGAAGTTCAACAAGATGCAATTCTGATGTGTTGTGACATCTTCAAAATCTCGTCGAGCTGATTAATTTGACACTTTGTTTAACAAATTTGGTCCACATTTGCCAAAGTTATCGAGCTTCAAAATTGGAAAAGTCACAAAAGTTGTGTGTTTGAGCACATAAAGTACTATTTTTCTTGGAAATTCAACAAGATGCAATTCTGATGTGTTGTGACATCTTCAAAATCTCGTCGAGCTGATTAATTTGACACTTTGTTTAACAAATTTGGTCCACATTTGCCAAAGTTATCGAGCTTCAAAATTGGAAAAGTCACAAAAGTTGTGTGTTTGAGCACATAAAGTACTATTTTTCTTGGAAATTCAACAAGATGCAATGATGATGTGTTGTATCATTTTAAAGATCTCGTCGAGCTGATTAATTTGACCCTTTGTTTAACAAATTTGGTCCACATTTGCCGAAGCTATCGAGCTTCAAAGTTTGAAAAGTCACAAAAGTTATGTGTTTGAGCACATAAAGTACTATTTTTCTTGGAAGTTCAACAAGATGCAATGATGATGTGTTGTGACATCTTCAAAATCTCGTTGAGGTGATTACTTTGACACTTTGTTTAACAAATTTAGTCCACATTTGCCAAAGTTATCGAGCTTCAGAGTTTGAAAAGTCACAAAATATGTGTGTTTGAGCACATAAAGTACTATTTTTCTTGGAAATTCAACAAGATGCAATCATGAAGTGTTGTGACATATTCAATATCTCGTCGAGCTAATTAATTTGACCCTTTGTTTAACAAATTTGGTCCACATTTGCCAAAGTTATCGAGCTTCAAAGTTTGAAAAGTCACAAAAGTTATGTGTTTGAGCACATAATGTACTATTTTTCTTGGAAGTTCAACAAGATGCAATGATGATGTGTTGTGACATCTTCAAAATCTCGTTGAGGTGATTACTTTGACACTTTGTGTAACAAATTTGGTCCACATTTGCCAAAGTTATCGAGCTTCAAAACTGGAAAAGTCACAAAAGTTGTGTGTTTGAGCACATAAAGTACTATTTTTCTTGGAAATTCAACAAGACGCAATCATGATGTGTTGTGACATATTCAAAATCTCGTCGAGCTGATTAATTTGACACTTTGTTTAACAAATTTGGTCTTCATTTGCCGAAGCTATCGAGCTTCAAAGTTTGAAAAGTCACAAAAGTTGTGTGTCTGAGCAGATAATGTACTATTTTTCTTGGAAGTTCAACAAGATGCAATGATGATGTGTTGTGTCATTTTAAAGATCTCGTCGAGCTGATTAATTTGACACTTTGGTTAACAAATTTGGTCCACATTTGTCAAAGTTATCGAGCTTCAAAATTGGAAAAGTCACAAAAGTTGTGTGTTTGAGCACATAAAGTACTATTTTTCTTGGAAGTTCAACAAGATGCAATTCTGATGTGTTGTGACATCTTCAAAATCTCGTCGAGCTGATTAATTTGACACTTTGTTTAACAAATTTGGTCCTCATTTGCCGAAGCTATCGAGCTTCAAAGTTTGAAAAGTCACAAAAGTTATGTGTTTGAGCACATAATGTACTATTTTTCTTGGAAGTTCAACAAGATGTAATCATGGTGTGTTGTGACATCTTCATAACCTTGTCGAGCTGATTAATTTGACACTTTGTTTAACAAATTTGGTCCACATTTGCCAAAGTTATCGAGCTTCAAAATTGGAAAAGTCACAAAAGTTGTGTGTTTGAGCACATAAAGTACTATTTTTCTTGGAAATTCAACAAGACGCAATCATGATGTGTTGTGACATATTCAAAATCTCGTCGAGCTGATTAATTTGACACTTTGTTTAACAAATTTGGTCTTCATTTGCCGAAGCTATCGAGCTTCAAAGTTTGAAAAGTCACAAAAGTTATGTGTTTGAGCACATAATGTACTATTTTTCTTGGAAGTTCAACAAGATGTAATCATGGTGTGTTGTGTCATTTTAAAGATTTCGTCGAGCTGATTAATTTGACACTTTGGTTAACAAATTTGGTCTTTATTTACCGAAGCTATCCAGCTTCAAAATTTGAAAAGTCACAAAAGTTGTTTGTTTGAGCACATAAAGTACTATTTTTCTTGGAAGTTCAACAAGATGTAATCATTGTGTGTTGAGTCATTTTAAAGATCTCGTCGAGCTGATTAATTTGACACTTTGTTTAACAAATTTGGTCTTCATTTGCCGAAGCTATCGAGCTTTAAAGTTTGAAAAGTCACAAAAGTTGTGTGTCTGAGCACATAATGTACTATTTTTCTTGGAAGTTCAACAAGATGCAATGATGATGTGTTGTGTCATTTTAAAGATCTCGTCGAGCTGATTAATTTGACACTTTGGTTAACAAATTTGGTCCACATTTGCCAAAGTTATCGAGCTTCAAAGTTTGAAAAGTAACAAAATATGTGTGTTTGAGCACATAAAGTACTATTTTTCTTGGAAATTCAACAAGATGCAATCATGATGTGTTGTGACATATTCAAAATCTCGTCGAGCTGATTAATTTGACACTTTGTTTAACAAATTTGGTCTTCATTTGCCGAAGCTATCGAGCTTCAAAGTTTGAAAAGTCACAAAAGTTATGTGTTTGAGCACATAATGTACTATTTTTCTTGGAAGTTCAACAAGATGTAATCATGGTGTGTTGTGTCATTTTAAAGATCTCGTCGAGCTGATTAATTTGACACTTTGGTTAACAAATTTGGTCCACATTTGCCAAAGTTATCGAGCTTCAAAGTTTGAAAAGTAACAAAATATGTGTGTTTGAGCACATAAAGTACTATTTTTCTTGGAAGTTCAACAAGATGCAATTCTGATGTGTTGTGACATCTTCAAAATCTCGTCGAGCTGATTAATTTGACACTTTGTTTAACAAATTTGGTCCACATTTGCCAAAGTTATCGAGCTTCAAAATTGGAAAAGTCACAAAAGTTGTGTGTTTGAGCACATAAAGTACTATTTTTCTTGGAAATTCAACAAGATGCAATCATGGTGTGTTGTGTCATTTTAAAGATCTCGTCGAGCTGATTAATTTGACACTTTGTTTAACAAATTTGGTCCACATTTGCCAAAGTTATCGAGCTTCAAAATTGGAAAAGTCACAAAAGTTGTGTGTTTGAGCACATAAAGTACTATTTTTCTTGGAAATTCAACAAGATGCAATGATGATGTGTTGTGTCATTTTAAAGATCTCGTCGAGCTGATTAATTTGACACTTTGTTTAACAAATTTGGTCCACATTTGCCAAAGTTATCGAGCTTCAAAATTGGAAAAGTCACAAAAGTTGTGTGTTTGAGCACATAAAGTACTATTTTTCTTGGAAATTCAACAAGATGCAATGATGATGTGTTGTATCATTTTAAAGATCTCGTCGAGCTGATTAATTTGACACTTTGTTTAACAAATTTGGTCCACATTTGCCAAAGTTATCGAGCTTCAAAGTTTGAAAAGTCACAAAAGTTGTGTGTCTGAGCACATAATGTACTATTTTTCTTGGAAGTTCAACAAGATGCAATGATGATGTGTTGTGTCATTTTAAAGATCTCGTCGAGCTGATTAATTTGACACTTTGGTTAACAAATTTGGTCCACATTTGCCAAAGTTATCGAGCTTCAAAGTTTGAAAAGTAACAAAATATGTGTGTTTGAGCACATAAAGTACTATTTTTCTTGGAAGTTCAACAAGATGCAATTCTGATGTGTTGTGACATCTTCAAAATCTCGTCGAGCTGATTAATTTGACACTTTGTTTAACAAATTTGGTCTTCATTTGCCGAAGCTATCGAGCTTCAAAGTTTGAAAAGTCACAAAAGTTATGTGTTTGAGCACATAATGTACTATTTTTCTTGGAAGTTCAACAAGATGCAATTCTGATGTGTTGTATCATTTTAAAGATCTCGTCGAGCTGATTAATTTGACCCTTTGTTTAACAAATTTGGTCCACATTTGCCAAAGTTATCGAGCTTCAATGTTTGAAAAGTCACAAAAGTTGTGTGTTTGAGCACATAAAGTACTATTTTTCTTGGAAGTTCAACAAGATGCAATTCTGATGTGTTGTGACATCTTCAAAATCTCGTCGAGCTGATTAATTTGACACTTTGTTTAACAAATTTGGTCCACATTTGCCAAAGTTATCGAGCTTCAAAATTGGAAAAGTCACAAAAGTTGTGTGTTTGAGCACATAAAGTACTATTTTTCTTGGAAATTCAACAAGATGCAATGATGATGTGTTGTATCATTTTAAAGATCTCGTCGAGCTGATTAATTTGACCCTTTGTTTAACAAATTTGGTCCACATTTGCCAAAGTTATCGAGCTTCAATGTTTGAAAAGTCACAAAAGTTGTGTGTTTGAGCACATAAAGTACTATTTTTCTTGGAAGTTCAACAAGATGTAATCATGGTGTGTTGAGTCATTTTAAAGATCTCGTCGAGCTGATTAATTTGACACTTTGTTTAACAAATTTGGTCTTCATTTGCCGAAGCTATCGAGCTTCAAAGTTTGAAATGTCACAAAAGTTGTGTGTCTGAGCACATAATGTACTATTTTTCTTGGAAGTTCAACAAGATGCAATGATGATGTGTTGTGTCATTTTAAAGATCTCGTCGAGCTGATTAATTTGACACTTTGGTTAACAAATTTGGTCCACATTTGCCAAAGTTATCGAGCTTCAAAGTTTGAAAAGTAACAAAATATGTGTGTTTGAGCACATAAAGTACTATTTTTCTTGGAAATTCAACAAGATGCAATCATGATGTGTTGTGACATATTCAAAATCTCGTCGAGCTGATTAATTTGACACTTTGTTTAACAAATTTGGTCTTCATTTGCCGAAGCTATCGAGCTTCAAAGTTTGAAAAGTCACAAAAGTTATGTGTTTGAGCACATAATGTACTATTTTTCTTGGAAGTTCAACAAGATGTAATCATGGTGTGTTGTGACATCTTCAAAATCTCGTCGAGCTGATTAATTTGACACTTTGTTTAACAAATTTGGTCCACATTTGCCAAAGTTATCGAGCTTCAAAATTGGAAAAGTCACAAAAGTTGTGTGTTTGAGCACATAAAGTACTATTTTTCTTGGAAATTCAACAAGATGCAATCATGGTGTGTTGTGTCATTTTAAAGATCTCGTCGAGCTGATTAATTTGACACTTTGTTTAACAAATTTGGTCTTCATTTGCCGAAGCTATCGAGCTTCAAAATTTGAAAAGTCACAAAAGTTGTGTGTCTGAGCACATAATGTACTATTTTTCTTGGAAGTTCAACAAGATGCAATGATGATGTGTTGTGTCATTTTAAAGATTTCGTCGAGCTGATTAATTTGACACTTTGGTTAACAAATTTGGTCCACATTTGCCAAAGTTATCGAGCTTCAAAGTTTGAAAAGTAACAAAATATGTGTGTTTGAGCACATAAAGTACTATTTTTCTTGGAAGTTCAACAAGATGCAATTCTGATGTGTTGTGACATCTTCAAAATCTCGTCGAGCTGATTAATTTGACACTTTGTTTAACAAATTTGGTTTTCATTTGCCGAAGCTATCGAGCTTCAAAGTTTGAAAAGTCACAAAAGTTATGTGTTTGAGCACATAATGTACTATTTTTCTTGGAAGTTCAACAAGATGCAATTCTGATGTGTTGTGACATCTTCAAAATCTCGTCGAGATGATTAATTTGACACTTTGTTTAACAAATTTGGTCCACATTTGCCAAAGTTATCGAGCTTCAAAATTGGAAAAGTCACAAAAGTTGTGTGTTTGAGCACATAAAGTACTATTTTTCTTGGAAATTCAACAAGATGCAATTCTGATGTGTTGTGACATCTTCAAAATCTCGTCGAGCTGATTAATTTGACACTTTGTTTAACAAATTTGGTCCACATTTGCCAAAGTTATCGAGCTTCAAAATTGGAAAAGTCACAAAAGTTGTGTGTTTGAGCACATAAAGTACTATTTTTCTTGGAAATTCAACAAGATGCAATGATGATGTGTTGTATCATTTTAAAGATCTCGTCGAGCTGATTAATTTGACACTTTGTTTAACAAATTTGGTCCACATTTGCCAAAGTTATCGAGCTTCAAAGTTTGAAAAGTCACAAAAGTTGTGTGTCTGAGCACATAATGTACTATTTTTCTTGGAAGTTCAACAAGATGCAATGATGATGTGTTGTGTCATTTTAAAGATCTCGTCGAGCTGATTAATTTGACACTTTGGTTAACAAATTTGGTCCACATTTGCCAAAGTTATCGAGCTTCAAAGTTTGAAAAGTAACAAAATATGTGTGTTTGAGCACATAAAGTACTATTTTTCTTGGAAGTTCAACAAGATGCAATTCTGATGTGTTGTGACATCTTCAAAATCTCGTCGAGCTGATTAATTTGACACTTTGTTTAACAAATTTGGTCTTCATTTGCCGAAGCTATCGAGCTTCAAAGTTTGAAAAGTCACAAAAGTTATGTGTTTGAGCACATAATGTACTATTTTTCTTGGAAGTTCAACAAGATGCAATTCTGATGTGTTGTGACATCTTCAAAATCTCGTCGAGCTGATTAATTTGACACTTTGTTTAACAAATTTGGTCCACATTTGCCAAAGTTATCGAGCTTCAAAATTGGAAAAGTCACAAAAGTTGTGTGTTTGAGCACATAAAGTACTATTTTTCTTGGAAATTCAACAAGATGCAATGATGATGTGTTGTATCATTTTAAAGATCTCGTCGAGCTGATTAATTTGACCCTTTGTTTAACAAATTTGGTCCACATTTGCCAAAGTTATCGAGCTTCAATGTTTGAAAAGTCACAAAAGTTGTGTGTTTGAGCACATAAAGTACTATTTTTCTTGGAAGTTCAACAAGATGTAATCATGGTGTGTTGAGTCATTTTAAAGATCTCGTCGAGCTGATTAATTTGACACTTTGTTTAACAAATTTGGTCTTCATTTGCCGAAGCTATCGAGCTTCAAAGTTTGAAATGTCACAAAAGTTGTGTGTCTGAGCACATAATGTACTATTTTTCTTGGAAGTTCAACAAGATGCAATGATGATGTGTTGTGTCATTTTAAAGATCTCGTCGAGCTGATTAATTTGACACTTTGGTTAACAAATTTGGTCCACATTTGCCAAAGTTATCGAGCTTCAAAGTTTGAAAAGTAACAAAATATGTGTGTTTGAGCACATAAAGTACTATTTTTCTTGGAAATTCAACAAGATGCAATCATGATGTGTTGTGACATATTCAAAATCTCGTCGAGCTGATTAATTTGACACTTTGTTTAACAAATTTGGTCTTCATTTGCCGAAGCTATCGAGCTTCAAAGTTTGAAAAGTCACAAAAGTTATGTGTTTGAGCACATAATGTACTATTTTTCTTGGAAGTTCAACAAGATGTAATCATGGTGTGTTGTGACATCTTCAAAATCTCGTCGAGCTGATTAATTTGACACTTTGTTTAACAAATTTGGTCCACATTTGCCAAAGTTATCGAGCTTCAAAATTGGAAAAGTCACAAAAGTTGTGTGTTTGAGCACATAAAGTACTATTTTTCTTGGAAATTCAACAAGATGCAATTCTGATGTGTTGTGTCATGTTAAAGATCTCGTCGAGCTGATTAATTTGACACTTTGTTTAACAAATTTGGTCCTCATTTGCCGATGTTATCGGGCTTCAAAGTTTGAAAACTCACACAAGTTTTGTGTTTGAGCACATAAAGTACTATTTTTCTTGGAAGTTCAACAAGATGCAATTCTGATGTGTTGTGACATCTTCAAAATCTCGACGAGCTGATTAATTTGACACTTTGTTTAACAAATTTGGTCATCATTTGGCGATGTTATCGAACTTCAAAATTTGAAAAGTCACACAAGTTTTGTGTTTGAGCACATAAAGTACTATTTTTCTTGGAAGTTCAACAAGATGCAATTCTGATGTGTTGTGACATCTTCAAAATCTCGTCGAGCTGATTAATTTGACACTTTGTTTAAGGAATTTGGTGCTCATATGCCGAAGTTATCGAGTTTCAAATTTTGAAAAGTCAAAAAAGTTGCGTGTTTGAGCACATAAAGTACTATTTTTCTTGGAAGTTCAACAAGATGCAATTCTGATGTGTTGTGACATCTTCAAAATCTCGTCGAGCTGATTAATTTGACACTTTGTTTAACAAATTTGGTCATCATTTGCCGATGTTATCGGGCTTCAAAGTTTGAAAACTCACACAAGTTTTGTGTTTGAGCACATAAAGTACTATTTTTCTTGGAAGTTCAACAAGATGCAATTCTGATGTGTTGTGACATCTTCAAAATCTCGTCGAGCTGATTAATTTGACACTTTGTTTAACAAATTTGGTCCTCATTTGCCGAAGTTATCGAACTTCAAAATTTGAAAAGTCACACAAGTTTTGTGTTTGAGCACATAAAGTACTATTTTTCTTGGAAGTTCAACAAGATGCAATTCTGATGTGTTGTGACATCTTCAAAATCTCGTCGAGCTGATTAATTTGACACTTTGTTTAAGGAATTTGGTCCTCATTTGCCGAAGTTATCGAGTTTCAAATTTTGAAAAGTCAAAAAAGTTGCGTGTTTGAGCACATAAAGTACTATTTTTCTTGGAAGTTCAACAAGATGCAATTCTGATGTGTTGTGACATCTTCAAAATCTCGTCGAGCTGATTAATTTGACACTTTGTTTAAGGAATTTGGTGCTCATATGCCGAAGTTATCGAGCTTCAAAGTTTGAAAAGTCACACAAGTTGTGTGTGTGAGCACATAAAGTACTATTTTTCTTGGAAGTTCAACAAGATGCAATTCTGATGTGTTGTGACATCTTCAAAATCTCGTTGAGCTGATTAATTTGACACTTTGTTTAACAAATATGGTCCTCATTTGCCGATGTTATCGAGTTTCAAAATTTGAAAAGTCACACAAGTTGTGTATTTGAGCACATAAAGTACTATTTTTCTTGGAAGTTCAACAAGATGCAATTCTGATGTGTTGTGACATCTTCAAAATCTCGTCGAGCTGATTAATTTGACACTTTGTTTAAGGAATTTGGTGCTCATATGCCGAAGTTATCGAGCTTCAAAGTTTGAAAAGTCACACAAGTTGTGTGTGTGAGCACATAAAGTACTATTTTTCTTGGAAGTTCAACAAGATGCAATTCTGATGTGTTGTGACATCTTCAAAATCTCGTCGAGCTGATTAATTTGACACTTTGTTTAACAAATTTGGTCCTCATTTGCCGAAGTTATCGAGTTTCAAATTTTGAAAAGTCAAAAAATTTGCGTGTTTGAGCACATAAAGTACTATTTTTCTTGGAAGTTCAACAAGATGCAATTCTGATGTGTTGTGTCATGTTAAAGATCTCGTCGGGCTGATTAATTTGACACTTTGTTTAACAAATTTGGTCCTCATTTGCCGAAGTTATCGAGTTTCAAATTTTGAAAAGTCAAAAAAGTTGCGTGTTTGAGCACATAAAGTACTATTTTTCTTGGAAGTTCAACAAGATGCAATTCTGATGTGTTGTGACATCTTCAAAATCTCGTCGAGCTGATTAATTTGACACTTTGTTTAACAAATTTGGTCCTCATTTGCCGAAGTTATCGAGTTTCAAAATTTGAAAAGTCACACAAGTTTTGTGTTTGAGCACATAAAGTACTATTTTTCTTGGAAGTTCAACAAGATGCAATTCTGATGTGTTGTGTCATGTTAAAGATCTCGTCGAGCTGATTAATTTGACACTTTGTTTAACAAATTTGGTCCTCATTTGCCGATGTTATCGAGCTTCAAAATTTGAAAAGTCACACAAGTTGTGTATTTGAGCACATAAAGTACTATTTTTCTTGGAAGTTCAACAAGATGCAATTCTGATGTGTTGTGACATCTTCAAAATCTCGTCGAGCTGATTAATTTGACACTTTGTTTAAGAAATTTGGTGCTCATTTGCCGAAGTTATCGAGCTTCAAAGTTTGAAAAGTCACACAAGTTGTGTGTGTGAGCACATAAAGTACTATTTTTCTTGGAAGTTCAACAAGATGCAATTCTGATGTGTTGTGACATCTTCAAAATCTCGTTGAGCTGATTAATTTGACACTTTGTTTAACAAATATGGTCCTCATTTGCCGATGTTATCGAGTTTCAAAATTTGAAAAGTCACACAAGTTGTGTATTTGAGCACATAAAGTACTATTTTTCTTGGAAGTTCAACAAGATGCAATTCTGATGTGTTGTGACATCTTCAAAATCTCGTCGAGCTGATTAATTTGACTCTTTGTTTAACAAATTTGGTCCTCATTTGCCGAAGTTATCGAGTTTCAAAATTTGAAAAGTCACACAAGTTTTGTGTTTGAGCACATAAAGTACTATTTTTCTTGGAAGTTCAACAAGATGCAATTCTGATGTGTTGTGTCATGTTAAAGATCTCGTCGAGCTGATTAATTTGACACTCTGTTTAACAAATTTAGTCCTCATTTGCCGAAGTTATCGAGTTTCAAATTTTGAAAAGTCAAAAAAGTTGCGTGTTTGAGCACATAAAGTACTATTTTTCTTGGAAGTTCAACAAGATGCAATTCTGACGTGTTGTGACATCTTCAAAATCTCGTCGAGCTGATTAATTTGACACTTTGTTTAACAAATTTGGTCCTCATTTGCCGAAGTTATCGAGTTTCAAAATTTGAAAAGTCACACAAGTTTTGTGTTTGAGCACATAAAGTACTATTTTTCTTGGAAGTTCAACAAGATGCAATTCTGATGTGTTGTGTCATGTTAAAGATCTCGTCGAGCTGATTAATATGACACTTTGTTTAACAAATTTGGTCCTCATTTGCCGATGTTATCGAGCTTCAAAATTTGAAAAGTCACACAAGTTGTGTATTTGAGCACATAAAGTACTATTTTTCTTGGAAGTTCAACAAGATGCAATTCTGATGTGTTGTGACATCTTCAAAATCTCGTTGAGCTGATTAATTTGACACTTTGTTTAACAAATATGGTCCTCATTTGCCGATGTTATCGAGTTTCAAAATTTGAAAAGTCACACAAGTTGTGTATTTGAGCACATAAAGTACTATTTTTCTTGGAAGTTCAACAAGATGCAATTCTGATGTGTTGTGACATCTTCAAAATCTCGTCGAGCTGATTAATTTGACACTTTGTTTAAGGAATTTGGTGCTCATATGCCGAAGTTATCGAGCTTCAAAGTTTGAAAAGTCACACAAGTTGTGTGTGTGAGCACATAAAGTACTATTTTTCTTGGAAGTTCAACAAGATGCAATTCTGATGTGTTGTGACATCTTCAAAATCTCGTCGAGCTGATTAATTTGACACTTTGTTTAACAAATTTGGTCCTCATTTGCCGAAGTTATCGAGTTTCAAATTTTGAAAAGTCAAAAAATTTGCGTGTTTGAGCACATAAAGTACTATTTTTCTTGGAAGTTCAACAAGATGCAATTCTGATGTGTTGTGTCATGTTAAAGATCTCGTCGGGCTGATTAATTTGACACTTTGTTTAACAAATTTGGTCCTCATTTGCCGAAGTTATCGAGTTTCAAATTTTGAAAAGTCAAAAAAGTTGCGTGTTTGAGCACATAAAGTACTATTTTTCTTGGAAGTTCAACAAGATGCAATTCTGATGTGTTGTGACATCTTCAAAATCTCGTCGAGCTGATTAATTTGACACTTTGTTTAACAAATTTGGTCCTCATTTGCCGAAGTTATCGAGTTTCAAAATTTGAAAAGTCACACAAGTTTTGTGTTTGAGCACATAAAGTACTATTTTTCTTGGAAGTTCAACAAGATGCAATTCTGATGTGTTGTGTCATGTTAAAGATCTCGTCGAGCTGATTAATTTGACACTTTGTTTAACAAATTTGGTCCTCATTTGCCGATGTTATCGAGCTTCAAAATTTGAAAAGTCACACAAGTTGTGTATTTGAGCACATAAAGTACTATTTTTCTTGGAAGTTCAACAAGATGCAATTCTGATGTGTTGTGACATCTTCAAAATCTCGTCGAGCTGATTAATTTGACACTTTGTTTAAGAAATTTGGTGCTCATTTGCCGAAGTTATCGAGCTTCAAAGTTTGAAAAGTCACACAAGTTGTGTGTGTGAGCACATAAAGTACTATTTTTCTTGGAAGTTCAACAAGATGCAATTCTGATGTGTTGTGACATCTTCAAAATCTCGTTGAGCTGATTAATTTGACACTTTGTTTAACAAATATGGTCCTCATTTGCCGATGTTATCGAGTTTCAAAATTTGAAAAGTCACACAAGTTGTGTATTTGAGCACATAAAGTACTATTTTTCTTGGAAGTTCAACAAGATGCAATTCTGATGTGTTGTGACATCTTCAAAATCTCGTCGAGCTGATTAATTTGACTCTTTGTTTAACAAATTTGGTCCTCATTTGCCGAAGTTATCGAGTTTCAAAATTTGAAAAGTCACACAAGTTTTGTGTTTGAGCACATAAAGTACTATTTTTCTTGGAAGTTCAACAAGATGCAATTCTGATGTGTTGTGTCATGTTAAAGATCTCGTCGAGCTGATTAATTTGACACTCTGTTTAACAAATTTAGTCCTCATTTGCCGAAGTTATCGAGTTTCAAATTTTGAAAAGTCAAAAAAGTTGCGTGTTTGAGCACATAAAGTACTATTTTTCTTGGAAGTTCAACAAGATGCAATTCTGACGTGTTGTGACATCTTCAAAATCTCGTCGAGCTGATTAATTTGACACTTTGTTTAACAAATTTGGTCCTCATTTGCCGAAGTTATCGAGTTTCAAAATTTGAAAAGTCACACAAGTTTTGTGTTTGAGCACATAAAGTACTATTTTTCTTGGAAGTTCAACAAGATGCAATTCTGATGTGTTGTGTCATGTTAAAGATCTCGTCGAGCTGATTAATATGACACTTTGTTTAACAAATTTGGTCCTCATTTGCCGATGTTATCGAGCTTCAAAATTTGAAAAGTCACACAAGTTGTGTATTTGAGCACATAAAGTACTATTTTTCTTGGAAGTTCAACAAGATGCAATTCTGATGTGTTGTGACATCTTCAAAATCTCGTCGAGCTGATTAATTTGACACTTTGTTTAAGAAATTTGGTGCTCATTTGCCGAAGTTATCGAGCTTCAAAGTTTGAAAAGTCACACAAGTTGTGTGTGTGAGCACATAAAGTACTATTTTTCTTGGAAGTTCAACAAGATGCAATTCTGATGTGTTGTGACATCTTCAAAATCTCGTTGAGCTGATTAATTTGACACTTTGTTTAACAAATATGGTCCTCATTTGCCGATGTTATCGAGTTTCAAAATTTGAAAAGTCACACAAGTTGTGTATTTGAGCACATAAAGTACTATTTTTCTTGGAAGTTCAACAAGATGCAATTCTGATGTGTTGTGACATCTTCAAAATCTCGTCGAGCTGATTAATTTGACTCTTTGTTTAACAAATTTGGTCCTCATTTGCCGAAGTTATCGAGTTTCAAATTTTGAAAAGTCAAAAAAGTTGCGTGTTTGAGCACATAAAGTACTATTTTTCTTGGAAGTTCAACAAGATGCAATTCTGACGTGTTGTGACATCTTCAAAATCTCGTCGAGCTGATTAATTTGACACTTTGTTTAACAAATTTGGTCCTCATTTGCCGAAGTTATCGAGTTTCAAATTTTGAAAAGTCAAAAAAGTTGCGTGTTTGAGCACATAAAGTACTATTTTTCTTGGAAGTTCAACAAGATGCAATTCTGATGTGTTGTGACATCTTCAAAATCTCGTCGAGCTGATTAATTTGACACTTTGTTTAACAAATTTGGTCCTCATTTGCCGAAGTTATCGAGTTTCAAAATTTGAAAAGTCACACAAGTTTTGTGTTTGAGCACATAAAGTACTATTTTTCTTGGAAGTTCAACAAGATGCAATTCTGATGTGTTGTGTCATGTTAAAGATCTCGTCGAGCTGATTAATTTGACACTTTGTTTAACAAATTTGGTCCTCATTTGCCGATGTTATCGAGCTTCAAAATTTGAAAAGTCACACAAGTTGTGTATTTGAGCACATAAAGTACTATTTTTCTTGGAAGTTCAACAAGATGCAATTCTGATGTGTTGTGACATCTTCAAAATCTCGTCGAGCTGATTAATTTGACACTTTGTTTAACAAATATGGTCCTCATTTGCCGATGTTATCGAGTTTCAAAATTTGAAAAGTCACACAAGTTGTGTATTTGAGCACATAAAGTACTATTTTTCTTGGAAGTTCAACAAGATGCAATTCTGATGTGTTGTGACATCTTCAAAATCTCGTCGAGCTGATTAATTTGACTCTTTGTTTAACAAATTTGGTCCTCATTTGCCGAAGTTATCGAGTTTCAAATTTTGAAAAGTCAAAAAAGTTGCGTGTTTGAGCACATAAAGTACTATTTTTCTTGGAAGTTCAACAAGATGCAATTCTGACGTGTTGTGACATCTTCAAAATCTCGTCGAGCTGATTAATTTGACTCTTTGTTTAACAAATTTGGTCCTCATTTGCCGAAGTTATCGAGTTTCAAATTTTGAAAAGTCAAAAAAGTTGCGTGTTTGAGCACATAAAGTACTATTTTTCTTGGAAGTTCAACAAGATGCAAGTCTGATGTGTTGTGTCATGTTAAAGATCTCGTCGAGCTGATTAATTTGACACTTTGTTTAACAAATTTGGTCCTCATTTGCCGAAGTTATCGAGTTTCAAAATTTGAAAAGTCACACAAGTTTTGTGTTTGAGCACATAAAGTACTATTTTTCTTGGAAGTTCAACAAGATGCAATTCTGATGTGTTGTGTCATGTTAAAGATCTCGTCGAGCTGATTAATTTGACACTTTGTTTAACAAATTTGGTCCTCATTTGCCGATGTTATCGAGCTTCAAAATTTGAAAAGTCACACAAGTTGTGTATTTGAGCACATAAAGTACTATTTTTCTTGGAAGTTCAACAAGATGCAATTCTGATGTGTTGTGTCATGTTAAAGATCTCGTCGAGCTGATTAATTTGACACTTTGTTTAACAAATATGGTCCTCATTTGCCGATGTTATCGAGTTTCAAAATTTGAAAAGTCACACAAGTTGTGTATTTGAGCACATAAAGTACTATTTTTCTTGGAAGTTCAACAAGATGCAATTCTGATGTGTTGTGACATCTTCAAAATCTCGTCGAGCTGATTAATTTGACTCTTTGTTTAACAAATTTGGTCCTCATTTGCCGAAGTTATCGAGTTTCAAATTTTGAAAAGTCAAAAAAGTTGCGTGTTTGAGCACATAAAGTACTATTTTTCTTGGAAGTTCAACAAGATGCAATTCTGACGTGTTGTGACATCTTCAAAATCTCGTCGAGCTGATTAATTTGACTCTTTGTTTAACAAATTTGGTCCTCATTTGCCGAAGTTATCGAGTTTCAAATTTTGAAAAGTCAAAAAAGTTGCGTGTTTGAGCACATAAAGTACTATTTTTCTTGGAAGTTCAACAAGATGCAATTCTGATGTGTTGTGACATCTTCAAAATCTCGTTGAGCTGATTAATTTGACACTTTGTTTAACAAATATGGTCCTCATTTGCCGATGTTATCGAGTTTCAAAATTTGAAAAGTCACACAAGTTGTGTATTTGAGCACATAAAGTACTATTTTTCTTGGAAGTTCAACAAGATGCAATTCTGATGTGTTGTGACATCTTCAAAATCTCGTCGAGCTGATTAATTTGACTCTTTGTTTAACAAATTTGGTCCTCATTTGCCGAAGTTATCGAGTTTCAAAATTTGAAAAGTCACACAAGTTTTGTGTTTGAGCACATAAAGTACTATTTTTCTTGGAAGTTCAACAAGATGCAATTCTGATGTGTTGTGTCATGTTAAAGATCTCGTCGAGCTGATTAATTTGACACTCTGTTTAACAAATTTAGTCCTCATTTGCCGAAGTTATCGAGTTTCAAATTTTGAAAAGTCAAAAAAGTTGCGTGTTTGAGCACATAAAGTACTATTTTTCTTGGAAGTTCAACAAGATGCAATTCTGACGTGTTGTGACATCTTCAAAATCTCGTCGAGCTGATTAATTTGACACTTTGTTTAACAAATTTGGTCCTCATTTGCCGAAGTTATCGAGTTTCAAAATTTGAAAAGTCACACAAGTTTTGTGTTTGAGCACATAAAGTACTATTTTTCTTGGAAGTTCAACAAGATGCAATTCTGATGTGTTGTGTCATGTTAAAGATCTCGTCGAGCTGATTAATATGACACTTTGTTTAACAAATTTGGTCCTCATTTGCCGATGTTATCGAGCTTCAAAATTTGAAAAGTCACACAAGTTGTGTATTTGAGCACATAAAGTACTATTTTTCTTGGAAGTTCAACAAGATGCAATTCTGATGTGTTGTGACATCTTCAAAATCTCGTCGAGCTGATTAATTTGACACTTTGTTTAAGAAATTTGGTGCTCATTTGCCGAAGTTATCGAGCTTCAAAGTTTGAAAAGTCACACAAGTTGTGTGTGTGAGCACATAAAGTACTATTTTTCTTGGAAGTTCAACAAGATGCAATTCTGATGTGTTGTGACATCTTCAAAATCTCGTTGAGCTGATTAATTTGACACTTTGTTTAACAAATA
The DNA here is from genome assembly GCF_040115645.1 of Euwallacea fornicatus. Taxonomy (NCBI): domain Eukaryota; kingdom Metazoa; phylum Arthropoda; class Insecta; order Coleoptera; family Curculionidae; genus Euwallacea; species Euwallacea fornicatus. Next base: position 303,553 of record NW_027096024.1, on the reverse strand, counting down.
TGGTCCTCATTTGCCGATGTTATCGAGTTTCAAAATTTGAAAAGTCACACAAGTTGTGTATTTGAGCACATAAAGTACTATTTTTCTTGGAAGTTCAACAAGATGCAATTCTGATGTGTTGTGACATCTTCAAAATCTCGTCGAGCTGATTAATTTGACTCTTTGTTTAACAAATTTGGTCCTCATTTGCCGAAGTTATCGAGTTTCAAATTTTGAAAAGTCAAAAAAGTTGCGTGTTTGAGCACATAAAGTACTATTTTTCTTGGAAGTTCAACAAGATGCAATTCTGACGTGTTGTGACATCTTCAAAATCTCGTCGAGCTGATTAATTTGACACTTTGTTTAACAAATTTGGTCCTCATTTGCCGAAGTTATCGAGTTTCAAATTTTGAAAAGTCAAAAAAGTTGCGTGTTTGAGCACATAAAGTACTATTTTTCTTGGAAGTTCAACAAGATGCAATTCTGATGTGTTGTGACATCTTCAAAATCTCGTCGAGCTGATTAATTTGACACTTTGTTTAACAAATTTGGTCCTCATTTGCCGAAGTTATCGAGTTTCAAAATTTGAAAAGTCACACAAGTTTTGTGTTTGAGCACATAAAGTACTATTTTTCTTGGAAGTTCAACAAGATGCAATTCTGATGTGTTGTGTCATGTTAAAGATCTCGTCGAGCTGATTAATTTGACACTTTGTTTAACAAATTTGGTCCTCATTTGCCGATGTTATCGAGCTTCAAAATTTGAAAAGTCACACAAGTTGTGTATTTGAGCACATAAAGTACTATTTTTCTTGGAAGTTCAACAAGATGCAATTCTGATGTGTTGTGACATCTTCAAAATCTCGTCGAGCTGATTAATTTGACACTTTGTTTAACAAATATGGTCCTCATTTGCCGATGTTATCGAGTTTCAAAATTTGAAAAGTCACACAAGTTGTGTATTTGAGCACATAAAGTACTATTTTTCTTGGAAGTTCAACAAGATGCAATTCTGATGTGTTGTGACATCTTCAAAATCTCGTTGAGCTGATTAATTTGACTCTTTGTTTAACAAATATGGTCCTCATTTGCCGATGTTATCGAGTTTCAAAATTTGAAAAGTCACACAAGTTGTGTATTTGAGCACATAAAGTACTATTTTTCTTGGAAGTTCAACAAGATGCAATTCTGATGTGTTGTGACATCTTCAAAATCTCGTTGAGCTGATTAATTTGACACTTTGTTTAACAAATATGGTCCTCATTTGCCGATGTTATCGAGTTTCAAAATTTGAAAAGTCACACAAGTTGTGTATTTGAGCACATAAAGTACTATTTTTCTTGGAAGTTCAACAAGATGCAATTCTGATGTGTTGTGACATCTTCAAAATCTCGTCGAGCTGATTAATTTGACTCTTTGTTTAACAAATTTGGTCCTCATTTGCCGAAGTTATCGAGTTTCAAATTTTGAAAAGTCAAAAAAGTTGCGTGTTTGAGCACATAAAGTACTATTTTTCTTGGAAGTTCAACAAGATGCAATTCTGACGTGTTGTGACATCTTCAAAATCTCGTCGAGCTGATTAATTTGACACTTTGTTTAACAAATTTGGTCCTCATTTGCCGAAGTTATCGAGTTTCAAATTTTGAAAAGTCAAAAAAGTTGCGTGTTTGAGCACATAAAGTACTATTTTTCTTGGAAGTTCAACAAGATGCAATTCTGATGTGTTGTGTCATGTTAAAGATCTCGTCGAGCTGATTAATTTGACACTCTGTTTAACAAATTTAGTCCTCATTTGCCGAAGTTATCGAGTTTCAAATTTTGAAAAGTCAAAAAAGTTGCGTGTTTGAGCACATAAAGTACTATTTTTCTTGGAAGTTCAACAAGATGCAATTCTGATGTGTTGTGACATCTTCAAAATCTCGTCGAGCTGATTAATTTGACACTTTGTTTAAGAAATTTGGTGCTCATTTGCCGAAGTTATCGAGCTTCAAAGTTTGAAAAGTCACACAAGTTGTGTGTGTGAGCACATAAAGTACTATTTTTCTTGGAAGTTCAACAAGATGCAATTCTGATGTGTTGTGACATCTTCAAAATCTCGTTGAGCTGATTAATTTGACACTTTGTTTAACAAATATGGTCCTCATTTGCCGATGTTATCGAGTTTCAAAATTTGAAAAGTCACACAAGTTGTGTATTTGAGCACATAAAGTACTATTTTTCTTGGAAGTTCAACAAGATGCAATTCTGATGTGTTGTGACATCTTCAAAATCTCGTCGAGCTGATTAATTTGACTCTTTGTTTAACAAATTTGGTCCTCATTTGCCGAAGTTATCGAGTTTCAAATTTTGAAAAGTCAAAAAAGTTGCGTGTTTGAGCACATAAAGTACTATTTTTCTTGGAAGTTCAACAAGATGCAATTCTGACGTGTTGTGACATCTTCAAAATCTCGTCGAGCTGATTAATTTGACACTTTGTTTAACAAATTTGGTCCTCATTTGCCGAAGTTATCGAGTTTCAAATTTTGAAAAGTCAAAAAAGTTGCGTGTTTGAGCACATAAAGTACTATTTTTCTTGGAAGTTCAACAAGATGCAATTCTGATGTGTTGTGACATCTTCAAAATCTCGTCGAGCTGATTAATTTGACACTTTGTTTAACAAATTTGGTCCTCATTTGCCGAAGTTATCGAGTTTCAAAATTTGAAAAGTCACACAAGTTTTGTGTTTGAGCACATAAAGTACTGTTTTTCTTGGAAGTTCAACAAGATGCAATTCTGATGTGTTGTGTCATGTTAAAGATCTCGTCGAGCTGATTAATTTGACACTTTGTTTAACAAATTTGGTCCTCATTTGCCGATGTTATCGAGCTTCAAAATTTGAAAAGTCACACAAGTTGTGTATTTGAGCACATAAAGTACTATTTTTCTTGGAAGTTCAACAAGATGCAATTCTGATGTGTTGTGACATCTTCAAAATCTCGTCGAGCTGATTAATTTGACACTTTGTTTAACAAATATGGTCCTCATTTGCCGATGTTATCGAGTTTCAAAATTTGAAAAGTCACACAAGTTGTGTATTTGAGCACATAAAGTACTATTTTTCTTGGAAGTTCAACAAGATGCAATTCTGATGTGTTGTGACATCTTCAAAATCTCGTCGAGCTGATTAATTTGACTCTTTGTTTAACAAATTTGGTCCTCATTTGCCGAAGTTATCGAGTTTCAAATTTTGAAAAGTCAAAAAAGTTGCGTGTTTGAGCACATAAAGTACTATTTTTCTTGGAAGTTCAACAAGATGCAATTCTGATGTGTTGTGACATCTTCAAAATCTCGTCGAGCTGATTAATTTGACTCTTTGTTTAACAAATTTGGTCCTCATTTGCCGAAGTTATCGAGTTTCAAATTTTGAAAAGTCAAAAAAGTTGCGTGTTTGAGCACATAAAGTACTATTTTTCTTGGAAGTTCAACAAGATGCAATTCTGACGTGTTGTGACATCTTCAAAATCTCGTCGAGCTGATTAATTTGACTCTTTGTTTAACAAATTTGGTCCTCATTTGCCGAAGTTATCGAGTTTCAA